>NC_059363.1:12863837-13153837 GCF_019703515.2 Myxocyprinus asiaticus | reverse complement strand
CCAGAACTTTCCAAACCTCCCTTGGCCTGCCTGTGGAAGAGGTTTTTGTGATTGAAAACGTCTCCCCAAACCTATCTAAGCCTGACAGTGCCCTACTGTCTCTACATGTAACCAGACTCCATTTGTGTGACATGTTCTACGTAGCCCCCCATCCATTCACACAGACCCACACACACCCACACATGCTCTTTGAAGCTGTTTGAAGCTGTGTAATAGTAAAAGCTCAAAACGTTCCCTCCTCATTCCCAGAGACTCTGCGGCTCGCCTTTTAGGAGTCCTCCGAGACGACTTCTGGAGTCTAGACTTGTTGGACTTCCTTGACCCCCGCTGCCAGATTGTATGAGTGTGCGCCTGGACGTTCGTGTTTCTGTTTGTACTGTGCATATGTGAGTATTATGTGTTTATCAGTGTGTAAGCCAAGTGCATCTCTTGTGTGTTGTGTGTTGATTTTTACATGCTGGGCTGTAATGTAATTAATTTCCCTGGATTTGTTCTCTCCACTTCGTCCGGGAAGCAAGCAACGACACTTTCCTGATCAGCCAAAGTGCAGTCAGCTAGTCTTTATCCCCCTCCCGGCTGATTAGCCCAATTCAGCCCTTCTCCTCGTCACAACCATATACTGTTCTTGGACTATACTCCAGGTTTATTCAACTCCAGTCCTCAGGGGCCACTGTCCTGCAGGGTTTAGCTCCAACCCTAATCAAACATATCTGAAAATGCTAATCAATGTCTTCAGGATTACTTGAAAATTACAGGCAGGTGCGTTCGACAGAGTTGGATTGCAATACACTATGCACTCTAGTGTATACATTTTCGAAGAGTAGTATTGTATCAAATGGAACAGTAGCAACATTTTTTACACGGAAGCATCCGCCGTTTTTCCAGTTGAGGGAAATTACATTTTAAAGTGCATGTCCTCTTATTTGGTGTTGTCATTAGCTTGTTAGCTAACATGTTAGCTAAACTGAGTCCTGGTTCAATACTATTGCTCAAAAAATATACTTTTACATATTTCAAGGAATTACACAGTGTGGGGTGATGGCAAAGCATTTAAAAATGTGTACAAACTCACATTTGTAAGGTTCTGTCTTCTCCATAGATGTTTTGGTAGTTGTCATGTCTGCCATCTTGACCGATTTTTTTTGTTAGACCAACATCACGATCTGATAACCCTTCCTGTTCCATTTTGTAGGGAAAGCTGCAACCATTGGATGAATGAAGTTAAGTGCATAAAGTGTCCAAAATTCCACACCTTGCTTTTTTTTCCCCCAGTTAAATAAGTACATCATCTGATAACTTTTAGTACACTACATCTAGTTATGTTTTTCAGTTTTGAAACACTGACTTACTCTACTAATACTACAAAATATCATAGAATAGTGAAAATGTACAGGTATGTGAAATTGAACAGACCTGCACACTCACACCATCTCATTCCTTAGAAAAGTGAGATCTAGTCTCTGAGGAGAAAATAACATCCACCAAAACAAGACACTAAGTCAGGGCAGTGCAGTTGTATGTAACGCTGCAGTGACAGGAGGTGTCTGTGTTTTTCATTCAGTACTTGTGTTTATTTTTAAAGATGTGAAATCTCTTTTCTATATCTGCTCTCCACAGGATGGATCCACAGGGCAATCTGGAATTCCTTTCCGGAAGGGGGTTCTGATTCCATTCAGGAGCTTGAGAGAACAATTGAAGAATTACTTGTGAAAATATCGGATATGGAAAAACAAAGAAAAGTTTTGGACAGTGCAAAGCTTGGAATGAAGGACATTGAAGTGGGTGGTTTTAATCAGACTATTAAACAATCACAGACACAAGTTAATGAATGAGTACTACAACAAGTGAAAGCCATTCAGACCTCGTCTGTAAAAGAAGTCTTTAAATTTCCAGTGCCTTTATCATACCAATCACAGACTCCCAAATTAGGTGACAGCACTACTTCACCAGTGGGACTGCCCTATATATGTAGCTGTCAAAGACAGCAGGAAATCCCTCCCCCTACACCTTCACTACTTCCTGCTTGTTCAAGTTTATCATCAACCATACCAACACCACAGTCAAAATCCAAGCCTTTAGCGGCAGGTGTATCAATACCTCCGCCTCCACCTCCTCCACCACTCCCATATATGGGCCAACCCCCTCCTCCACCACTCCCAGGTATGGCTCCACCCCCTCCTCCACTACTTCCAGGAATGGCTCCACCCCCTCCTCCACCACTCCCAGGTATGGCTCCACCACCTCCTCCTCCACCTCCTGGCTGTGGACCTCCTCCACTGCCTCCTCCCCCTGGTTTCGGGCCCCCACCACCCCGTGGTCCACCACCACCTTCATGGGGTTGGTGCCGCCGGGCATGGCTCAGGAGTCTGCCCCTCTGAAGGCTGTCATTGAGCCTCCACGACCCATAAAACCACTCTACTGGACTCAGATTCAGCTACATGCCAAAAAGTAATCACATGCCTCGTTGATTGAATGCTACATGTATTTTCAGTGTGTGTTGAATATTTGCGTTTCACCTCATTTAAATTCAGCTCAGGCTTGATTGTGATTATGATCATACGATAAGACAAACTGATTTTCTTTTTTCTTGTCCATAGGGATGCCAAAAGTGCTCTGGTATGGGATAAAGTTGAAGAACCATCAGTAGACTTTAACGAATTTGTTGAGCTGTTTGCCAAAAATGCAGTCAAGGAGAAGAAGAAACCTATCTCAGATACCATATCAAAATCAAGGCCAAACAGGTAAGAGGGCTTTAATACACCAACATCATGAATTTTGTTCTTCAGCTCAAAGCCTAACCTAACCCTAAAACCTGATTGGTTGATGCAAATGTTGTTTCAGGACCAACAAAGATGGAAATACCAAAGTGGACCATAGTGGGCCCCCCTTGTCCCAGGACAGCATTCCCGGCTGTAATTTACTCACCCTCATGTTTTTTTAAAACCTGTACTATTTAGTTTCTTCTGTTGAATATGAGAATACATTGTAAAATGTAAATGCTGCTAATGAGGCTGAAATGAAAGTGAGGCTGTCAGTCCCTATCATTATTCCTGGAGTTCACATGTACCTTGGTGTGGATTGAGGCTTCAAGGATGCAGAGGAAGTCAAAAACGAGGGTATGGAGTAGGTCAGCAAACCTAGGTGATCACCTGGCACTTCAGACACTTGTATCCATCTTAACTCTGCTACAGAGCACTTTAGAGTATGTGTATGCACTTTCTTCTGCTGAACACAAAGATTTTTAGAAAAATATTTCAGCTCTGTAGGACCATACAGTGCAAGTGAATGATGACTAGACCAAAAAGCATATAAAGGCAACATAAAAGTAATCCATAAGACTCCAGTGGTTAAATCCATATCTTCAGAAGTGATATAATAGGTGTGGGTAAGAAACAGATAAATATTTAAGTCCTTTTTTTTACTATAAATCTCCACTTTCACTTTCTTTTTTTTCTTTTTTTTTTTTTTTGGTGTTTCACTTTCTTTGTGACAGTGTGAGCACTTCAGTGGGTCAGCAATCCTCTGCTACTCATGCCAATCCGTTTTAAACATTGAGTCAATGGTTAGATGGTTTAGTCTATTGTTTGTATCCAGGCAAACAATGTTGAGCACTAGTTAGTACCTTTTTTAGTCCTCTTTGTTCTTTTCTCACTCCAATGGTGCTACTGATATCACACATACACTGGGCAAACTTTCTCCAAGCACTAACTCTGTTCACCGCACACTTGTCTAACACTTCTGTCTCACATACCTGGTGCACTCAAATGAGCAGCCATTTTATACTCTCAGGTTTGGGATTGGTGGTGGATCCTTAAAGTGACAGGGCACATTTTCTCTCTGCCACACTGTTTTTTAAAATACTTTAAAGCAAGTCTGTTGGCTAAAAGGTATGATTTTTTGGTTACAAATTACAGGTTGTCATCCATGTAACTACAAAAGACAGTAAATTTGAGAACATGTATTTACACACAAACACTGGAATTGAACATTACAACTGGAGTGCTTGCATTTTGCTTGAGTTTGTTGTACATGATCATCCTCATTGCCACATCATGGTGTTGTATCAGTTGTCTGGGACGGATACTCCTAGTCAGGGTAAGAGCATTCTGCACAAATGATTGGAAAAAATAACAGTTACACGTTAAAAACAAGTCCATTACTCTCAGGGTTGGGGAGTAACGGAATATATGTAACGGGATTACGTATTTAAAATACAAAATATAAGTAACCGTATTCCACTACAGTTACAATTTAAATCATTGGTAATTAGAATACAGTTACATTCAAAAAGTATTTTGATTACTGAAGAGATTACTTTGCATTTTATTGTCATTTGTTTAATTTAATATTTAGTCCTTTCAGATGGAAAACATTTATACATATAAATGATGTGATCCAAAGTGCATTTGAACAGTGGTGAAACACTTTCTTATGATGTGTTACATTCATACGAGCAGACAGAGAAGTAAGTTTGAAGTAAGTTTGGAGCAGAAGAAATAGAAATAAACCTTGTGTAAATTGTCAGCTTTACGCTAAGCTAAAATGTTATTTCTAGCCATTTTACATGCACATGTTACCAGGCACGATCATATTGTTTTATCAAGAAAATTCACGTTAGATCATAATTTCTTTTTTTCTAGTAAGACCTTTGATATTAGGGCAAAATCGTATTCTTGATGATAATTTTTTGTATTGTTTTCCTGTAAAAATATCTAAAAATCCTTAAAACAAGATCAATTTGATTTATCTTGTTTTAGAAACAACACTGCATAATATATGTAGGTGTTTCAGAGAATGTATTTTTAACATGTGTATTTTGTCTTACTGTACTGGCAGAGTTTTTATAGTCAAAACAAGTGAAAAAATCTACCAGTGCTGAGGAAGTACTCCAAAGTATTTAGAATACGTTACTGACCTTGAGTAATCTAATGAAATATGTTACAAATTATATTTTACAGAATGTATTCTGTAATCTGTAGTGGAATACATTTTAAAAGTAACCCTCCCAACCCTGATTACTGTATAGAAAAGAACATGCTACACAAACAAGATTGGGCCATGGAGCTTTGTGATGTCTTACCACCAGTAGCACAAAAGTCTCACAAATGTTTCCATCTCTTTGTGATGTGGAGCAGAGAGCACCAGTTCTCCAGTATCCTTGCAACTCTTTTATTATTATTATTATTATTATTATTATTATTATTATTATTCAACCGATATCTCACAGCCCATATATTTCCTGAGTAAGTAAGTGAAACACGCATTGTTTTACAGCGTTAACGTAATTATTTCTTCTGAGTAACATTGGACTGGTCTGCCATAACACTAAGTGCTAAAAAATATAAATCCTTTGAAATAATACTTAAATTATTTTATTTTTATTTTTATATATTAACATAATGTGAAACCAAATTATTGGCATAGCAGACCGTGTACACTGTGTAATATAGGGTATTAATGTATGGTTTGTGCTCTTAAGATCATCTAATATGATTCATGTTTTATAAAGTCACTACCTGGACTACTGATCTTTTGTAGTGTCTAGTAGTGTGTCTGTTTGGATCTGCCATGTAACATTAAGAGTAAAGGTTTTGACAACACATTTCAGTCAAGAAACTTGGTTAAAATTAAACTAGAAGACACATACAGTCAGCCAGGTTAGCTAGTATAAAGCTAATGATCAGGACACTCTACAAATGGGCAATTTTCACATTTAACAAGACACTACATGTTTATAACAGAGAGAAAATTATACAAACCTTAAGTCACAGTATTCCTCTGATGGCATCCGTTTCTTTAAAGGTTTGCGGCTTTGGAGCTTATCTGTATATGCTTGATTCCATGCTCATGAGAGCTCTGTGACTCTGGTCCCATCCCGATAGTAAAATGAAATGTGATTGTTTGAAGACAGAATGTGCTATGACTGATCTGAGTAATGTGGCCATTGTCTGTTTGGCTTGAGTAGACGATGGGTGGAGTCCACCTATTTGTAGATTTGTGTGCACATCTTGACGCTAGATTTGTTTCAAAATCGCAGGAAAATGCACAGGAAGCAATGTGTGATTGTGAGTTAAAAAATATATTTGTAAATAAAAAATTGTATTTGCAAATCTCATTCTTTTATTTGTGAATTCATTTATTTTTTGTGAAACTCCTTACATTTATTTTGTGGATCTGATTCAATTTATTTGTGAACAAACTTTTTATTGTAAACCTCTTTCCATTTGTATGTTAATATGAAACAAAAATTACTCCATATTAACAGCCCTACCCATATTCACACATAACCACACACAAAAATGTTAACACTGAATTCACACGCACAGCTTGTGAATCAGAGCATTACACAAATTGAGTAAATGCAATATAAGCTCCAACTTAATGTTCTCTCAACCAAAGTGTGACTGTGAGACTCTTTTGATAAGACTGTTTATCATCAGAAACAACCCAGGGCTATACCACATCTAAAGTAGCTGTTAGTCTCTCTCTCTCTCTCTCTCTCTCTCTCTCTCTCTCTCTCTCTCTCTCTCTCTCTCTGCTTTCTCTTTTCCCCCTAAAATAGGCTTCATTTTTTTTATGTAAAAAAAAAAAAAAAAAAAAAATATATATATATATATATATATATTATAACTAGTTATTGTAATCTAATAAATTTTTTGACAAAAGTAGTGTAACATTTTACATTTTAAATTCTTGTAATCGGATTACAGTTACTGACTTTCAATTTAAGATTGAGTTCAAGTTACTTGCTTTTAAGTACATTACTTGGGTTCCACATAATAATATTATGTAGAATACATTTAAAACATGAATTATGTGCATCTGTTTGGGTTTCTGTGGCAGCTTAAGGGCATGCACTCCTTAAAGAGTCATTGTAAGGGAGAAATGTGTGGTATAACTTTCTGTATGTGCGACAGTGAACAAGGAGGAAATATAGATTTTAGAATCTGTTGCATGAAAAAAATAAAAAAAATAAAAAAAATAAAATTCTGTCCAAAGTGTTTTAGGAAGTAACTTGAAAGTCATTAGTGATGTGATTACTTTTTTGATGAAGTAATTTGTAAAGTAATCTGATCATCATTTTAGAGAAGTAATTAGTAATTTAGTGTTGTACATTGTAATTTGTAGTGGATTTTTTGAGCAACTGAATTTGGCCCAGGTATTTCTTCATGAAATTATCAACAAATACAATTAAAAGTGGATGTTTTCCATGTAAATATTGACAATTTTTCAATTTTAGAAGACTTTTGAAAATGTTCTGTTGTTGCTGTCTCTCTCTCATTGTGGTCTGTAAAATCTGAGGAATGGGGGGGTTTCTGTATTGAGTTAAATCCACAACCCTAAAACCACCAGCCAACCCAGCGACTCCAGTCAGCCTAGTGTGGTCATGCCACACTTTATGTGTGTGTGTGTGTGTGTGTGTGTGTGTGTGTGTGTGTGTGTGTGTTGTTTGGGGGCAGGTTTGGGTGGATTACGGGGACTTTTTTTTAGGTTACACACTGGTAATTACAAGGGTATTATGCTATAAATGTGGTTTATGAGGACATTTCTAGTGTCCCCATAATTCAAATTACACAACATACTAAATAATGTTTTTTTGAAAATGTAATGCATTAGATAACCTATTTAGCAGTATTCACTGAAGAAAAGTTGCTTTAGGCCTACTGTTACAGTGTACACATATTGATCAAAATTACAGATCTTTTCAAAAATAAAGGCCTTATTAGGCTATGTTCAGACTGCAGGCAAATCTGATTCTTTTCTTTTCAGGCAGACTGTCCACACTATTAATTGCAAGTGATCAAATCAGATTTGCATGTTCAGACATAACCAACCTATCTGCATGGGTTGCTTTGGTAACAACGTAGGCATACCCACGTGATGATGCTTTCAAAACAGATGCGGGAAAAATGGAGGTGCATCATCTCGCTCTCCAAGTGCAGAACTCCGAGTCGCACAAGAAAAACGCATGACCTACGGAACCCCCTTTCCTCCATGCCCCGAGATATTTCTTGGTAAATGGCCTTATTGCGATAACTGCCTTCGAGTTTTGCCTGGACGGAAGCCTTGCCCCAGAGTGCCAGCAGGCAATTGACTTCTGTGTCAGTCCACTGAGTGGTGTTCTCCTCTGCGCTTGAATCCATGGACATGCCGTTATGAATACTTCCAGCATTTCCATCACCATTTTTTGACGTCATCGTTGTGTTTCGCGTTAAGAGTGACGCAAAAGACCATTTGAAATCCGATTTGAGCAGCCAGAGCGTCTGGACTGAGACGCATCTGAAAAAATCAGATTTCAATCACATTTGAAACCACCTCCCCCTGTTTGAATCAGATTCGGAAAAATCTGATTTCATGTGGAATTTTGCTGTCCAGACTATCAAAAACTCATCTGGATACAATCTGGATATGCAAAAAATTGGATTTTTAGTGGTAGTCTGAACAAGGCCTTAGATGACAGAATTTTTACATGAATCAGATGTGTAAATAAATTTAAAAAAAGCTCAGAGTGCCATTTGAACCCATATAACCATGTTAATTTTCCTATTAATAGAGTCCTATTCATCTCCTAAACCCACTGCTTATGCTGTAGTTAATCTAGTCCTTCAGATGGTTGTAACTATATGACCACTGAATTTTATATGCCCTGCAAAGTCACTACATGATAAATATACATTTAGTCAAAATTGCATAATAAAGGAAATAATGTATATAATCTGTCCTGTAACAGACGACTAGAGAAAACAGAGTGAGCCTATTTTAGAATCCACATTTATTACGCCCTGCAAAGTCACTACATGGTAAATATACATTTAGTCCAAATTGCTAATAAAGGAAATAAGGTATATAATCTGTCCTGTAACAGACGACTAGAGAAAACAGAGTGAGCCTATTTTAGAATCCACATTTGGCTAAAAAAAAAAAAAAAAACTTCTTCTCAGTTTCGGTGTTGATGTACATGTAGTTATTGCATGAGTGGAGGGCAGCGGCTATCCTCCTTTTACACTAAAGCAAAATCCACTGTTCTCACCAAGATGGTGCTAAAGTATAGAATCAATTCCTTTTTGTGGGTAAGAGCCTTGATTCCCATGCAACATCTGGTTAGAGATCCAACTCATCACAGGCCCGAGTGTGTTTCCGACATCATTACTGTTGCGCAGCACTCTGCAGTCGTGCTGTATTTAGTGGTCGTGAGCCCTGTGGAGATAATGAGTGCCCGCAGCCTTCTGTTGATCACACTGGGCTCGGCATCACATGCTTTCAAGTGTGGCTTGCACTAGAAGCTTTTCATGGCTTCAAATGCTTTCCAACAATCAAAATTAGCATGTCGTTAGCGGGTGGTAATGAAAGGAGATATGTTCCGATGGTACTCAGCGGAGGATGTGTTCATACTTTGGGCAAATATGAATAAACCTCTCTTGGTGTTAATGTAGAGAAGAATTGATGTTCAGAAGAGACTGAATTACAGAGAAGGTGCTTTGGAATTTGTTCTGAATCATGTTGACGAAAATTTCCGAAATAGTTGTTGGTTTAGATGAGGGGTGCAACAGTGCGACATCTGAGGCTCAGAGGAACGGGCCGGAAAATTGAGCAACAAAGGAAGAGCAGAATTATATGTTAGCTGTGAATGGGCTTGTACTTGATGCTGCTAGTTTGTTTGTTCTACCTTAAAAGGATAGTTCACCCAAATATGAAAATTCTTTTATCATTGACTCACCCTCGTGCCATCCCAGATGTGTATGACTTTCTTTGTTCTGTAGAGCACAAACAAAGATTTTAGAAGAATATCTCAGCTCTGTAGGTCATTTCAGTGCAAGTGAATGGTGGCCAGACATTTGAAGCTCCAAAAAGCAGATAAAGACAACATTAAAGGAATCCACATGACTCCAGTAGTTTAATCAATATCTTCTGTAGTGATCCAGTCGGTTTTGGGTGAGAACAGACCAAAATGTTACTCCTTTTTCACTGTACATCTTGCCATTGCATGATAAAGATTGCTCGATTACTCTTCCTATTGCTTGACGCACGCACAGGGTGCTAGATGGCACTATAGCAAGTGTAATAGAGATTGAAATTGTGATCGCCAAGGGGACTACTGTCAAGATTTATAGTGAAAAAGGAGTTACATTTTGGTCTGTTCTCACCGATTGGATCACTTCAGATGTCATTGATTAACCCACTGGAGTCCTATGGATTATTTAATGCTGCCTTTATCTGCCTTTTTGAGCTTCAAAGGTCTTGTCACCATCTGCTTGCATTGCATGGGCCTACAGAGCTAAGATATTCTTCTAAAAATCTTAATTTGTGTTTGGAGAAGAAAGAAAGTTATATCTGAGATGGCATGAGGGTGAGTAAATGATGAGAGAATTTTCATTTTTTTGGTGAACTAACCATTTAAGACCTTCTACCAGGGAGAGGCCCCTGCTGAAAACTAAACTAGCATTATCTGATTTATGCTGGTTTGGGGTAGGGAAAGGGTAATAATGGTCAACTAATCCAGTCAACTACGGCTCACTGGGGGCCTCTATTAACTTCCAAGGGGGCCTCAAGATTACTTAAAATTATTTAAGATACGTTTATAATATACATATATATATATATATATATATATATATATATAATCTAAGTATAATTAATAAAACAAATGCTTAAAATCAAGATGAAAAACATGTAGGCCTAATCAGACATCATATGTCTTATTTTAATTCAACAACTCCCTACAATAACAGTTTTCATTAAAGAACATACAATTCTTGAAACTTCTGGAATCACAAAATGAATTGTGTTATTTATTTTAATCTACTGACTACTAGTTTCTGTTAATAAAATTTGAAAATCAACAGCTTTCTCATTATTACAGAAGAAGTATCAGAGGAAATATAAAATAATGGCCTAAATAGGGGGAGGCTTTTACAAATTGTCTTGGACAAAGGGGGGCCTTGGAGTCAAGATTGAGAACCACTGAACTAGTGAATTAGGCGTCCAACAACCGAATTGTTGATTAGTGTTGTCGACTATTTATCTAGACTATTTGTCTTTTTCTTATATATCTTAATGGCGGTGCTTAAATTAGTTTGTTGACAGCAAACTGTGTTTTAGCAGTTAGACAGTTTGCATGATAAAACCCTGAAAAGTCATGTAATGCTGTACAGATGTAGAAACTTGTGAGTATTAATGAAAATATAGCCTGTTTGTAAGGTATACCCATGCATCCACACTCACACAGACACACACACACATGTTGGTGCAGCTATCATTATGAGAACTCTCCATAGACATAATAATTTTTATACTGTACAAACTATAGATTTTATCCCCTAATCCTAACCCTACCTCTAAACCTAACCCTCACAGAAACCTTTCTGCATTTTTGCATTTTCAATAAAACTTCGTTTAGTGTGTTTTTTTTTAAGCGATTTCAATTATGGGGACACTAGAAATGTCCTCATAAACCACATTTATAGCATAATACCCTTGTAATTACCCGTTTGTAACCTAAAAAAAAAGTCCTCGTAAAACACTTAAACCTGCCCACACACACACACACAGAGAGAGAGAGAGAGAGAGAGAGAGAGAGAGAGAGAGAGAGAGAGAGAGAGAGAGAGAGAACTCATTTTGAAAACCCAAATCGCCCGATTTGGAGGAGCCATCTAAAAGTGTCAAAATCTACCTCGGTTTAATTTGACCAGACAGGTCCATCATTTGCATTATGATTGTGGTGTTCTTTGGCAGTAGTCAGAAACTGGGGAAAGTCATTTTGTTATATGTGAATGCTATGCATAAAAGAATGAGTGAAAGAGAGAGAGATTTCTCCATAATACCATATGAGGAAACAGTCATAAATTCTCATTCACTGGCTTTGTTTTTGGCTTCCTTATTAGACCAAAGTACCTCTGTGTGCTATTTCATTTATGAGGTCAGCCAAGATGAAATAGTGTGTTTATATATTTTTGTCGCCGGCAATAACAGTCAGGACAATCTTTTGCTTTAAAATAACTCAGGATTTTATGCTTTTTGTCTAAAATAAAGTGGTTATTGATTTACCACAGTGTAATAAAATATCCATCTCTCTTTTTTTCAGGCTGTCAAGCTACTGAGTAACAAGCGTTCTCAGGCAGTGGGGATACTCATGTCCAGTCTTCATTTAGATATGAAGGACATCCAGAATGGTGAGCAGGACCTCAAATAAATGTTGATTGCATTCACATTTTTTAATACCTTGAAATTTGACCCTCTTTACTTTCTTAACACACATGGTCATTGTGTATAATTCTAAATCTTGTCTAAAGGTTAAATAATGTATCTTTCCTTAAAATATAATAGCTTTCTCCACCACTAAGATGACCTGAAATTTCCTCTTCTGTTGATGTCACCTGTGCAGCCTTTCTAAACATCTTGCAAAAGTAAAATCTAATTTAAGATAATAAAATAATAAATAGCTAATAATGATAGATGAAAAAATAAGTGTCAGCTTTGGGATTTGTCTAGATGCTTTAGAGGGTGAACTTGACTTTCGGCCTTCATGCCCCAGTTAAAAAGCTTCTTCACAGTTTTCTGAGACTCTTCCAAGCTCTCAAGCATCTCTTGAGAGCTCAAGATTTATCAGGCTTCTGTCAGTGTCTGACCTCTCTCAGGGGTCAAATGTGATGTCACAGCGAATTAAAGACTCATTATTTGGCTCTGTTTATACAGTTACTGATTGTGTTTGAAAGCTGGGAGAGAGAGGGCCTGGTCTTGGGGTTCAAAAGTAGGTTGATGTTGAGGCACATTGGGGTCTAGACCACATTGAAAAAAAAGTAATAATTTTTAAAATGTTATCTATGTTTTCCAAAACTGGAAAGTTTTAGGATTTTGACACTTAATGACAAAGAAATAATTCATTTTAATGATGAAAAATGAAGAAGAAATATTTAAGATTTTGCAATATAGCTAGGCCAATAATCAATTGCTAGCAAATTTGTGACCCAAGATGCTCGTTGGTGCTTTCTCAAATCATGCTATACGTGGAGCATCAGTATTTACACAAACTTGTAGAGTCCATGCAAGCTCAAGTGCATACTGTCATTAAAACTAAAGGGGGAATGACCAAGTACTTTTTAAATTCATGTCAATTTTTTTATAACAATGTCACTCAAATTGATGTGTTATAGTAATATAGTAACTGATATAGTATCATTTGTAATGAGGAAAAAAACTGCAAAATAGCTGCATTTTCACTATTGACCCCACTGAAATAAGTTTGTATCATTATTCTCATGTTCTTCAGTTCATTTTGTATAGTTTACAATTTACTATTCTTTTCCTTACGCACTCAGTTTCTCTTCCTCTGATGAAGATATTTTCCTCATCTGTCGCTAGGGACTTTTTCTCTCTCGTTTTTCTCTCTCTATCCCTCCTCTTGCTGTCATCACCCTGTCAATTCCTTCATTCCTTTGAATCAACTATAAAGGAAATGATGCCATTTTTTCTCATCTCATGTTTGGGAATGTTAGTCTTGTCTCTCAGCAGTCTGAACTATCCAAAACTCTGATTGTGGATTTCGTAAATTGACATCAGGGTGACCACTCCGTGTTTGTCACTGGAATAGAATGCATAGGGAGAAGGCCAAACACTGTTCAGTTTTATTAAGAAAAGCAGGAAAATGTTTTTGATTGGGTTGATTGTTTCACAGATATATCTTAGAATTGTTTACACACGTCTTTTGTTGCTGTCTCCTCCAGATATCTCCAATGACCTGTGTGCTTTGACATTGGATAAACTTTGCTTTCAGTAAATAAAATGAACATACCTTTGATAGGCAAAGAGTAATCTGAAAATTATTCCATGTCTCCAGCAATTATATTACATGCTTAATTTGAGTAGAGGCACAATATACAGTATATAATATAAACTGTAAAAATATATATAAAGACTAATTAATTATAAAGATTTCGAGCATAAGAGATTGGAGGAAGGTAGAGGAACAGAGAGGAGAGGAAAGGTACCAGTCTTTAAAAAAAACATTGTGGCAGTGCGATGGTACAGTGATGGCATCATATGATATAAAGTATATTCACCATACAGACCATATTCATAAACCATGGTATTCCAAGAAATCAGTGGTATTACCATGGTACTACATTCAAAAGCATTGCAATTCCATGATACTTTTAGGTACTTTTCTGTTAGTGCAACACAAATAACATGTATTCCTTTGCGATGTCATAATTTGCTTTCAGAACAGGCGGCAGACAAGTTGAATTGTGTTTTCTTTCAGTAACATATTTTTCATGCATCATTTCCCTCCAGTAAAAGACAATCCTTTGTAACAACAAGCCTTTGTTAAACTGTATTTTTCTTTCTTCATTTTAATGAATAATCGAGGCTGGATGCAGTTTTAAAAACCACATCATATTATGTAAATGGAACCTAATATTATGAACACATAAACACAATGCACACACTTCCTCAGTCCGTCTTGAAACTGGTGGTATTTGAAGACATTTTTACTGGCTCATTCAGACTTTATGGGCACAGTCCCCATCTATTATATAGCTCCACACCAGCAATTCTGCAATGGTTGAGTTTCATTGGGTCTCACTGCAATTCTGCCCATTGGGGAGGCTAACATGTTTGGCCAGAGTAAACCACCAAATAGAAACAAACAGTGTCTTTGACAGGGCAATTTACTCAGAATCAATACATTCCTCAACATCACGCTTGACCACACTGACCGGGATCGAGCCCTTTGTGGAAATAGGAAGGAACGTCGTGAGTTGGTTTAATTGTGGATTTTAAAGGTTCATGCAAAGTTATGAGGAATTTCTTTGCAGTCAGGAGAGGATGCTGAATAAACAACAAAAACCAGCCTATGCTTGTTTGCTGGTCTTAGGTGGTCTCCTAGCCTAGTTAGTCTGGTCTGTTGAGCAGCTTTTAGATGGTTTGGGGCACTTTTCAGATGGTCAGGCTGGGAGACCATCTTAAAGACCAGAAAACCATCTTTGGCTGGTTTTAATGTGTTTTTCTTTTTCAGCAGGGTTTTCTTTAGCTGTACACACCTTGCTGAAGAAAACAGCTTAAACCAACCTAGCCTGTTTGCTGGTGTTAGAGGGTGTTGGGGCAGTTTTCAATTATTCAGGCTGGGAGACAAGCTGCCGACTGGCTTAAATAGCTGAGCATCACCTTGGTCAGACTGGGGGACCAGCATAAACAATCTAAGACCAGCAAATGAGCTGGTTTAAGAGGTGTTTTTTTTTTTTTTTTTTTTAGCGGGTTCTCTTCCGCTATACATACCCTGCTGCCAAAAAAAATAAATAAATAATAATAATTAAACCAGCTTGTTTGCTGGTCTTAGCTAGTTTAAGCTGGTCCTAAACCAGCCTAAGATGGTTTGGTGGTAGTAGCTGGTCTACCAGCATAGTCATGCTGGTCTCTTTGCTGATTTCAGAGTGGGTTTTAGGGATTTTTCAGCTTGTCAGGCTGGGAGACAATTATAAGACCAGCAGCCGTCTAAGGTTGGTTTAAGATGTTTTTAACTTTTGTTAGTAGGGTTTTCTTGGCCAGGCTGGGAGACCAGCTTAAACCAGTTGACTGACCAGCTTAATCAAATGAGCACCAGCTTGGCCAGGCTGGTAGACCCACTGGACAAGCTTAAATCAGCTAAGACCAGCGAACCATCTTAGACTGGTTTAAGCTGTTTTTTTCCCAGCATTAATCAGACATTAGATCAAACAACTTTAAATATACATTTTTTACACACTTTTTTATTTTATTTACAAAAGCACTTATTACAGAATCTAACCCTACATGCTCACACCACCAGCTCTGGTGCAACTCCTTGGTTGGATTTACACTGAATCGCTCCCTTTGTGTGCTTTCTCATTTTGCCTCAGCTGGTTTTCATAAGATCTCATGTTTGAGCCTTTCACAAGCTGAAAAACACTCCTGCATGAAGGACTAATGCACAAGCAGTTCTTGCACAAACACACTTGGTGACAAGCCTTTGATTCGACCCATAACAGTCTCTGAGTTTCACAGTCAGCTCAGTGTTTATGCATATATACTGTAAGAATGGATTCATCAGCTTGTGATGCAGACCCCCTAAGGACGATTTGTTTGTTATTTTTCTTCTCTGACTCACACTCACTTGTTCTGGAGCACCGTCTGTTTGGGTCTTCTAAGCTGTCAAAGGACATTGTTTTGTGGAAACATTCTGGATCGTGTTTATTACTATGAAAGCTATGCGAAAACATATTTGTACAATGTCCTAATTTAAAATCCTTCCTTGATGTCTTGCTGTTGTCTTCACTGTTCTATTTTAGCCAAACATATTACAGTATACTAATTAGTTCTGTTTAGAGAGACTAGGATGTGCGTGTACATCTAAAGAACTGGGAACATTGCAGCACTGTAGCATATTTTCTTGAAAAGTCAGTATTGATGGAAGCCCAACATGAACAAAACACTGTAAACTTGCTAAGTTCTTTGAGAAACTTCTTTAATTTTTGACCGATGAAATATGTAATAGGAACAGTTGCTGTAATAGTTGAGCTAGTTGTGGTTTGGCCTTAAAGGTAGTAGGTTTTAACCCGATCCACAAGTTACAGTTGGCCCCTTGAGCAAGGCACTTAACTCTAGGTTGCTCAAAGGGGATTACTGTACAATAAGGTTGTTTGGATAAATGTGTCAGATATATGATTCCTAAGCTGAACCTGAACTATGTAAAAGTGACTGTAACAGTGAGAGAATGTCTGGTGATTATAGTCACTGGTGTGTAAGACGGGTAAGATATGTAATTGAGATTATTATTTCAAAAATATGGCCATTTTTACACAGATACTCCTTCTTTTGTAAACAAGGAAACTCATATGATTTTTTACTGGGCTTTTTTACTTTCTGTTTAAATCCCAACAGAAGTCCTTTAGAATAGGCCCAGAGAGACTCTAACTAACTTAATAAAAGCTTGTTGCGCTGATCAGTCCTTTAAGGGGTCATAACATCACTTATATATATATATATATATATATATATATATATATATATATATATACGTATGTATATATATATGTGTGTTCCTTGAGGTTCACTTATACTATTAGTAAAGTTCATATATTTGAGAAAAACATGTTCATTTTCCACCCTCATTCTGACCATTTGTCATAAACGCTCTGTTTTGGTGCTGCTTCTCCTTTAAGCCTCAACAGTAAACGCCCACTGTTATGACTGGCTCTCTGCTGTAGACTGACCTGCCCTCTCCTCTTGCCATCTCACTGCTCACCACTACTGGGCAGGGTACGGACGTGATAAGATAAAGTAGGTGTTGATGTGTTGTTGCGGAGGTGGTCAGATGCAAATATCTACCACAGTGTGACATCACAATGTGGAGGAAGTAGAGAACAAGGTGTTTTGGCAGCTTGGTTTCAATAAATGCTCTTTTTTCTGTGAGAAGGTTGTTTTGAGTTCTGAAACTTAAAGTATGTTTTTATAGTACAATGGCCTCTTGTATGTCAAATTTGATTTCTGATGTCATGACCCCTTTACATTCTTGAGAAGCTTTTAGAACCATCTCTCCCTCAGTTTATAGTAAGACCACTCCTCTTAAATCAATGTTTTTGGGAAGCACAGACCACATCCCTGGACAACAAGAGAGCCATTCTTTGTTTGGAGACTTTCTTGTGGGGATGTGGGTATTAAGCTGTTTGTGTGATCGGGGTGTAGATCTAGTCGGATGTTGTTGCCAGGTTGTTGCCAGGTAAAATTACCAGGTCACAGAGTGTGCATATTTCTCTCTCTCTCTCTCTCTCTCTCTCTCTCTCTCTCTCTCTCTCTCTCTCTCTCTCTCTCTCTCTCTTACATGTCATGTACTGCTCTTATATTTTTCTTATATCTCTTTTGAAGGGATTTTTTATTTTTTGTAATTTTATTTTATATTCCTTTTTGCATTTGCCCTTTATTTATTTATTTATTTATTTATAACATTTTGCTGAAAAGGTAAAGGCTGAAGCCAATGCTTATTATACCTTCCCTTCTCACCTTAAAATTATACAATCTTTTTATTTTATTTTATTATCCACATTTACAATCCTTTTAGCAATTAATAAATTAAAGAGCAAGGTGACTATTTAACAGTATCTTAACAGCAACAACTTAACAATTAATTAATACAAACATTTACCACATATACATCCACTTAAGCAACTTAAACCTATATACACATAACACTACTTAGTAATGTACTTTAATACATTTCTAGTTAATTTATACTTAACAATCCAGTCTTAATTTTAACTTATTATGAACAGTTCACCCCCAAATTAAAATTATCTCATCATTTATTCACCCTCATGTTATTCCAAACCCTTATGACTTTTTCTTCCATGAAACACAAAAGCAGGAAGGTCGAAGGCTGTGCTGGTCATTCCTATTTTTTCCCCATGCAATGACAATAAATGGGGACTGGAGCTTTCAAGCTTGAAAATGGACACAAAAGCTGCATAAGAGTATCTTAAAAGTGGTCCATACACCTTGAATTCTCCAGTCCACATGCATTGTAATTGCATGGAGAAGAGCGACCAGCAGTTAAAAATGTCTTGCTTTGGGTTCTGCGGAAGTAAGAGAGTCATACTAGTTTGGAGTGATGTATAGGCTGAATAAATAAGGACAAAATACTCATTTTTGGGTTAACTTTTCCTTTAAATGAAAAGTTCACCCAAAAATGTAAATGCTCTCATAATTTACTCACCCTAATGAAACCCCACATGTGTATGACTTTCTTTTTTCTGCTGAACACAAACAAAGCTTTCTAGAAAAATATCTCAGCTTTCTTGGTCCATTCAATTCAAGTGAATGGTGGTCAGAACTTTGAAGTTAAAAAAGCACATAAAATTAATCCATATGACTCCAGTGGTTAAATCCATGTCTTAAGAAGCAATATGATATGTGTGGGTGAGAAATAGATCAATATTTAAGTCTTTTTCTACTATAAATTCTTCTCCCTGCCCAGTAAGTGGCGATGGGCATGAAGAATGTGAATAGCCAAAAGCAAAAGAAGAATGTGAAAGTGAAAGTAGAGATTGATAGTGAAAAATTACTTAAATAGTTAACTGTTTCTCACCCACACCTTTAATATTGCTTCTTAAGACATGGATTTAACCACTGGAGTCATATGGATGACGCGTATGCTGCCTTATCTTCCTTTTTGAGTTTCAAAGGTCATACAATGGACCTTGCATTGTCCATTGTATGGACCTACAGAGCTGAGATATTTTTCTAAAAATCTTTGTTTGTGTTCTGCAGAATAAAGAATGTCATACACAACTGGGGAGGCATGAGGGTGAGTAACTGATGATAGAATTTTAATTTTGGGGTGAACTATTCCTTTAAGGCTGTAGTTCTCATCTTTGATATCTTTTCACCCATAACAAGAGTAGGCGAATGATTGACTGTCTGTCTCTCTTTTATATGTCTGTGTGTTTGCCAGATACTGTATGGATGTTTTTGTTATTCTTTCTTATGTGGTTTCTGGAACCCACCAATGATCAATTTCTCAATTACCCAAATGAGTGAACCCACAACAACTCTATTTAGCACAGAAAACAGTGTCCAGTCTAGCCAGCTAAATAATATCTCTGGTAGATACTCAAATGCTTTTATTTAGCTAAAATAACTCTTAATAATTAGAGTTTTCTGCTGAGCAAATATGTTTTTATAGTTTGAATGCATCATTTACCAAGCTCAGCGTTACGATGGCAGAGTCTAGCTTTTGACTATTGATAGTAGTCAAAAATTAGCCAACAATAGCATGCTGTGTTATATACAAAATTATTTTTGATAAATTATGATTATACCTGTCACTGATTGTTCAATCAGTGACAGGTATACTCTCTCTCTCTCTCTCTCTCTCTCTCTCTCTCTCTCTCTCTCTCTCTCTCTCTCTCTCTCAGCCATCTTGAACATGGACTGCACAGTGGTGGATCTGGAGACCCTGCAGGCGCTGTATGAAAATGTAAGTTCACCTCATGAGAGGACGTGACAGTTCACTAAAACTGTGATGAATCCTTACGCTCTTTTTACAGATTCCATACATTTTCATTTATCATACCACTAAACTGTTAAAAATCTCAGAACTGCACAGGAACATGGATAGATATTGAAATCTTGGTGCTCTGCCTTGATGCAGTCCACTCCAAAAGAGAGCAGCGGAAATGTGTGTTAAATACCAAAACAAACATGCAGGCCACAAACACCGCTGGAATGAGTAAGGTTTACCATGGAGCCATGGAGCCTGTCACTGTCTGAGCAAAAGAGAGAGATAGAGCGAAAGAGAGAGAGGCACAAAATGTCTGTATAAAGAGAGACATGCAGACACAGAACTATAGACAGACCAAGAGGAAGACAAATGGAGAGGATGAGGTTTTTCCCCTCAAAGAATGAAAAATGGACAGTTCAAAAAGGACAAAGTACCATGCTGTTATGTAACTTATTGGCAGTTCTAGACTACATCAGTTTGACTTCACTGTTTGGGGGGCATACAGTAAATCAAACCCACGGTTCAGTTTCTTGGAAGATCAGCGGATATCTCTGTTTCAACTGGTTATGACCAAATGCTGATTTCACTATAAGTGTGTGCGCGCTGATGAGTTTGCAAACCAAGAAGGCATGTGCATTACAGCAACAGTCATAAATCTTGCTGTCAGTATGAGAGATCATTTACACGCTTTCCATGTGCGAGTGTGCACAGGGTGTGATAAACGTCATAATGATGAGATAAAGACAGGGTGGCGTAGCCACACATCATCTTCAGACCTCCACGACGCCAGATCTTTCTTCACACACTTCTGAACACTATGTCAACACCATATATAATATGTCTGTGGCCGTTATTTTCTTCATTTAATGCTTTTAACATAAATGTATGTAGTTAGAGAGCAGCCATAGAAATATGGTGACACTTTATAATAAGGTTCGTTAATATGTCATTGACAAACATTATATATTGCTTAACAGATCAGTAGTTTATATATGTTAAAATATATTTATGAAATTATATGAATCAAAGGTTTTAACATTGATAATTCTTGAAGTTAGATTTCTAACTGTTTGATTATAGAAAACACACATAGTTTTATTGCACCAAATTGTATTAAATAAATGTTTCATTTAAACCTCTTAGTTCTTAAGAACAAAGAGCTTGAAACATTGCATATGTGAATTAAAATTTGAACAATTATAATGTTTCCTGGTTTGGAACGCAGAAGTACAACATAGTTGGGTAAAGTTCTATAGTGGTAAATGGGAGACCACAGTAAATTTTATTTTTGCATTCCCATTTCCTTCAATAGCAAAAGAAAAAAATCCACTGTTACATTTTCACGACTTAAAAAAATTTGAGTAGTAGAAGTCAGAAGAAAGAAAGATGAAAAGTTTACTGTCACCCCCTCAGCATCTAGGTAATATAATCTGCTGGGTAAAATAAATGGGATGTTTAGATGCTGTTAAAATACGGGACAATAGGCAGAATTATATCATTATAGTCTGTGAAAAGGGTAAATTGTATCCTGCACCTGTGCAAACCTTTCTATAATTTCTCCTTAACTATTTCAGTTACATTAACTAATTATATCTTAATGGTTAATTCACCCCAAAATGGTTATTTACTCACCCTTATGTTGTATCAAACCTGTGTTAACCTATTTCTTTTATGGAACACAAAAATATGTAGGTTTATAATACCATTAAAATATGGGTTTGGAACACATGAGAGTGAGTAAATGATGGCAGAATTTTCATTTTGGGGTGACGTAACCCTTTAAATGTGCACTCAGTAAGATTTTAGCTGGTTCTTACTCGTCCTGTTGTTCCCAGTAGTACTTCTGATTTTGAACTCTATACTGGCACCTGTCATCCTGGATGCTGGAAGTTTGTTCACTAAGTACCACCGCTTTACACCGAATGTTTGTTTATCCTCTGTTTTGTTACTTTTAGTCCATCTCTTCTCCATCTCATACTACACACATCCCTATTGTGGACATTCTTGGATTTAATCCAAACAAATTTTTGCTAATTTTTTAATTTTGGGCAGCCGCGATACTCTGCCGGCTGAACACCGCCTTGTGCTCACGCTTGGCTTTTGATGTCGCACTGTTTATCTGTGATCTGTGCCACGAGAGCTTCAAGTAGTAGTGGTTTGTTTCATTACTCCAGCAGGGACCTCTTGTTTGAACATTTTATCTCTCCACTTGCACTCATTCTGTTTGGACTGTGCAGTGGATCACACTCCTGTTGATCAATACCTCACCATCACTCTGGACTATACTATTGACTCAGGCTCTGTTGTTGTTTGTATTAAGTATACTATGTTGTTTTATTGTTTGGTTTGCTTGTTTTGTGTACAGGTACTTTTATGTTTGAGCCTTGGCTGAAAGCAATATGTAAAGTAAATATGTAATTATTATTGTCTTGACACAGTGTCATGTGCTGTCAACATGGCAGCGCTCATGAGAGGGCAACCCGCTTCATGTAAAATTAAACTGCTTTTATTGGGTTTCTGATATGTCTGGAGTCTTCATCTCATATATATATATATATATATGTATTATTAACTTTATTAACCTATTTTTTCTCCCACAATCTTTTTGTTCTTTTAGACTTCTGCTGCAAACTGTCTTTCCTTTAGTTTTCCCCCACCCCTTCCCGCTGTAGCTTGAGGCGGTGTTGTTGAGTTTAGATGTTGAGGTTGTTTCGCTTTAGTGTGCGAGACTCCACGCTGTCTCCGACTCCTTCAACCAAAACCACAGAACACCCACACACACCCACCATACACACACAAACACAAACACACACACACACACACACACACACACACACATATTGGTGTGGCTATCCTTATGAAGACTCTCCATAGACATAATGATTTTTATACTGTACGAACTATAGATTCTATCCCCTAACCCTAAACCTAACCCTCAAAAAAAATAAAAAAAAAATAAAAAAAAATTTCTGCATTTTTACGTTTTCAAAATAACTTCATTTAGTATGTTTTTTAAGCGATTTGAATTATGGGGAAACTAGAAATGTCCTCATAAACCACATTTATAGCATAATACCCTTGTAATTACCAGTTTGTAACCTAAAAAAATGTCCTTGTAAACCACCCAAACCCGCCCACACACACTATCCTCTCTTTCCTGCATGTTCTCTCTGTTTTCTTTTTCACTGCCTGACTCAAGTAGAGTCTGAATTATAGATCACACTTTGTATGTTAGGTTCTTAATTAAAGGTCAAAAGGCAATGCATACACACTCCAGAAAGCAGGGTTTATATAACTATCATATCATTACTGCATGGTCGCAAACTGTTAAGAGGTATCTGTTTTCATAACCCTGTTTTAGAATAAGTAGTGTTAGCCAGGTTTGTTTTCATTTAGATGTTTACCCCAAAAATATTTTTTTCTTAATGTGCTTTCTTTCTGTTCTTTTGCACTATCCACAGCAAGCTCAGATAGAAGAGATTGATCAGATTGAGAAACATATCAAGTCTTCAAAAGACAAAGAAAAAGTGAAACCATTAGGCAAGCCTGAACAGTAAGACCCCAAATCATTATTCACATTAGCATCATATTAAATTTTTAACGGGAATGAAAGCGAGGCTGTGAGGGATAGACTTACCGTCTCTTCAATGACATGCATGATATAAAGATGTATAACGCTCCTAGATCCCATCTGATTTTCCACAACTCATGTTGTCTGGAGTTTTTTGTCTACTGAATGTTCTTGGAAAGATACTGTATTATTTCAGTGTTTTGTCTGCGGAACAATCCAAAAACACTTTAAACTACATTACAGCCCATTGAAGAGACTGTATGTTTTTCCCTCACAGCCTCATTGGCATTCCCATCAAAAATAAAAGTTGGTACTGCTGTGAATAAGATCTATACATTATCTATCTATCTGTCTGTCCGTCTGTCCATCCGTCCGTCCGTCCGTCTGTCCGTCTTATTCTCCTAATTGTCATTCTTTCTCTCTCTCTCTCTCTCTCTCTCTCTCTCTCTCTCTCTCTCTCTCTCTCTCTCTCTCTCTCTCTTTCTCTCTCTCTCTCTCATAAGAGAAAATGAAACCATTAGACAAGCCTGAAGAGTTAACCCCCAAGTCGAGTTTTGTCTATGTGTCTATCTAACTGTCTCTGTTATTCTCCTTATGTCATTCTTCAGTTCTCTCTCTGTCAGGTTTCTGCTGCAGCGGTCAGAGGTTCCTCAGTTCTGTGAGAGTTCTGTATTCTGTTCCAGTCCAGCTTTACAGAGTGTATTACATCAGTTCAGCGCAAGCTGGAAACACTGCTGAGAGTCTGTATGGTGAGACAGAACATGAAGCACAAGAGGCATATTAAAATTTAAGCAAGACAGCAGTGAAGAAAACATCTATTGGTGCAGGAGCTGGGGAAACACACCAAACTATTCACTCTCTGTTCTTCATTATCTCTCTCTCACCTCTTTTCACAGGCTCTACAATCAGGTAAATGTGTTCTGCAGGTTCTAGGATTGGTTCTAGCATTAGGGAACATTATGAATGGTGGAAACCGAAGGACAGGCAGATGGATTTAACCTTGACATCCTTCCCAAGTTAAAAGATGTCAAGAGCAGTGTGAGTAAAAGTGAGAACATTGCCACTAGGTTCAGATATACAGTAGTAGATATCAGCATCATCATTAGAATCATCATCACCATATAAATGACCACAATTATTGCAATAGTGTGTGTTGTAACAAAATTAATTTCAATTCATGGAGTGGTGTAATGCAGTCCTTGTCGCATACAGTGCAAGCTGACCATTAGGGCCACTGGCTCCCATTTATAGTAGGGATGCACCGATACAAAATTTGTGTGCAGATACAGATATCTTATTATTTATAACAACATCTACCGATAACGATACTGATAGTTTGCTGGTTCTGCTTTTTATGCTATCTTGTTTCAAATCACTGCTAATTCATTACACATCTTAGCAAGACATTTAATTAATAACTTATTATTAATAACTTGTTAATAACTCCATTATAAAGAAAACACTTAAACAAAACGCACATTATTAACTCACATTAACTGAATTCTGAATAGCCTCCTGTCAGGCTCACATTAAATTGGTAAGATTTCTTAATTGTTTTAATGTTCTTATCTCACATTAACTGAATTCTGAATGATGAAGCTTGTCCTTAATTAAAGTAATTTCATACAAGAGACATTTTCTTTACACATAGAACGAGTTGGCCAGGGTCCTTGCAGGACAATATGTCCCTGCAACCTGAAGCAGCAATTCAAATAATTTAAAGATGGTCTATTCAGATGGGTAATACAGATTTTTTGTGTATTGCAAGGGATCCCATACTGTTGCTTAATATCTAGGTCATAAACAGAAAATTTTGGCTGTACCAGTTACAATGAGAAGTCTAGACAATACCATGCCAAGGCAGTAGCCTATAACCACATTCCATTTGGTCTATGTCTGCGTGTGCATGTGTGGGGCCAACTTGCACTTTGGACACCAGGTCTGCTCTCTTGTTCACAAATGCTTTGAGCTACACTTCTAAACTAAATATCAGAATGCGCATGTGTATATCATGTATACAGTCACGAAACATGAAAAATGATATTCTCCCCTGTTTATTTCCATCTCTCTTCACCTTCTCTCCCTCCATCAGGATAATTCTCAGAGCCTCCTGTCCTACATAGTTGCTTACTATCTGCGACACTTTGATGAGGTAGGTTTGGGCAGCTGTTTATTTCAATGGCTCCAACCAACCGCCCCCCGCTTTCACACGTCCTTTAGAATCTCTGCCAGCATTTTCTTCACGGCGGACTGGAGAATGTGGCATTGTTTTTCATTTCATCACTTTTATTTGCCTTTCTTTTCCTTCATCATAGAGACAAATGGCCGCTCTGAATGAACTGGGCCTTTTGATTGCTCGATGCCCCTTTTTGGACACAGATTAAAAGGGCTGTATTGTAAATACTGTCGGTCCAGATGTTGTAATTACGAGCTTGTATCCAAATTGACAAAAATTATCTGCAGGTTGTTGATGTGCTTTTAGTGTTTGGGCAAATAACAAGGAGCGTGCATGAGCATATGCATGTGAACGGCTCTGATCTTTGATAGATGGAACGCTATTTATATAAATTTGTTATGATTGTTTTCGGAATGATAGCGATCTTTACACACCATACAATTTTGACACAATTCACAATCAATCATTTTTCAGAACCAGTGGTGCAGATATGATCTAATAAACACAAACATCCTGTTTTCATATGATTTTGCTTTAGACTTTCCATTGTTTGTATGTGTTTGTGTGTCAGGATGCAGGTAAAGAAACATGCACATACCCGCTTCCAGAGCCTCAGGATCTGTTTCAAGCTTCGCAGATGAAGTTTGAAGATTTTCAACGTGACCTTCTAAAGTTACGAAAAGATCTAAATGGTAAGATATGGACCCACATTAATTTAATACATCCAAGCTGACAAGCGCTCATGCATAAATATATACTCAGATACACATGTGGAAACTCATATACATACTTATGTACATATACAAAAACACATTCATTTTGTATACATCAGTGCCAATGACCTGTGTTCTCCTTTAGAAGACTAATTTTATTGTCAAATGGCTGTTTTATTTGGGCTACCTACTGACTACCACAGTGATCAATACTCCTAAAAAGACCCCAGCATGCTAAAATGAAAAGAGGGGTTGGGGTTATTTTCAAAATTTCTCCAATGGGGTGCACCATTGTGACACTCTACACATTTGTAATTAAATCTAGAATGAGAACTGTAATTATCTTCATAAAGGTGTATCACAGTCTGTTGCATTATCCATAACCTAGCACTCAGAACCATCCTGCAAGCTAGGGAAATGTGCAACACAAACGGAATTTTTGGCAAAGCTTTTTTGGGTCTGTTTGCACCATTACTTTAATTCCTTTAGTAAATCGAGAGCTAAAACGAGTACAAATAAATGTTGCACTTCTTATTCCTAATGAATTAATTGTACCCTTGAGCTAGGCACTTAACCTCAGGTGTTATAGGGAGTCTGTCTTTGGATTTTAACATGGTGACGTTCTATTTCAACGTCATGTAAACACCGTTGTGTGGCGATAAAGATTGTATGCCATTCTGGTGTTTTTCAGAGAAAGACTAGTCTGCTCTTAAACACTACCAGCTTGGCTCCCTGACCAGTAAAGCAATTTATCAGGGTCTTCAGAAGGTCAGTGAGATTGGTTCAGCTTTGAGCTGTAAGTCAAAGGTTGGACGACCCAGCTTAAGTGCAAGAAAGAGTGTGAATGAGGTGTAAGAATCCGATTACATGCTCAAAGCTGAGTTTAAATCCCTGCAAATGTTTTCATTGGAAACACAAAAGACACACACACTCAAACATATGTGGAAATACTTACATTCCAATGTCAGCATGTTTGGCTCATTTAGCTTGTCGAAAAAACACTCTGGATGTTGATGTGGTCAAATTAGAACACAGCTGTAATCAAACCACGTTTACAATAAATCATTTATCAAGGCTGAGAGTGACTTCCACTATCACAAATAATAAAGTCCTAGTGTTTTTAAAAGGGTACTTTACCCAAAATAAAAATTCAGTAAGCATTTACTTACTCTCGTGTCATTCCGAACCCATATGACTTTATTTCTTATACAGACCACAAAAGGAGATTTTTTTTTCGGAATACTTATGAATATATGTATTTTCAATTCAATTGCAGTTCATATTGACTCACTTTAAAGCTTAAGAAAGGACCCAAGAATAGTAGTCAATACAAGTGTGTCAGATTCCAAGTGTTTTGAAGGCATAGAATAGGCTTTGTTAAAATAAAAAAAATAAGCCCAATGTATACTTCAGTTTTGACGTGAGAGCTTAGAGTCTGCATTCAGTTGAATGCTAACCCTTTGAAAGTATACCATACTTCATTTGACTGTGGGTGCATAAACAGGTGGTTGGTGCATGCGTGCTACGACTGCTTTGAGATACTGAATTTCTCTTCAGGTGATTAGACCCATAAGCATGTCTTTATATTTCTTCTGATTCGGGTTATACAAATGCAGGTATCTACTGACCTCCTCAACACAGGCTGTTGTTATTTCCAGCTTCATCTCCTGTTGTTTACCAGCAATTACATATTTTTTAGCTCTTCTTTGTGAAAGCAAAGGCTCAACGGTGAGTTTTGCCAACTTGTGGACCCACATATGAGTACAAATAATTCCAGACACATGCACATTCTGTGCATTCAGAGACATGTGGTTAGAAAAATCGGGCTACGTGCATTCAGTGCTCGAGCACTCTGCTGATGATGAAATTTCATCATTTAGTGTTTGCATCTGACTAAAGTATAATTTGGGCGTTAGGGTTGGGGTTGGTGTTAGGGGATTGGGTTAGGTGAATATCTTGACATCTGTTGCACATTTTTAAGTGCATGAAAGAAGCGTGTTCACAGTTGCATGTGTGTTCAATTGAGAAGATCCCACATACGAGCACAAACTTATCTTGTGTGTTCATGAACGCAAATGACAGAATTTTCTAACTATTTCTTTAAGTAAGTTGGTTTTATTAAGGTCAGTCAAACTACCGGGAAATGGATTCTCATTTGTTCATGGAAATATCGATTGAAGGATGGGAGGTTTTTGATGCATTGCTATACAGTCTATTAGTTTCACTCCTGCTGTGAGCCATATTTCTGTGTCCCTTAGCCTGAATCCCTAGTTGGTGATTTGCATTGTTAATCTTTCAAGGACCTATTAGTTAAGCCCGCTATACATGGGGTTGATGAATTGTAAATGTACTTTTCCAGCATATGTATGCTCAGCTAAATCATTTTCATGTACACCTGTGTAACAGATCAAGCCTAGGTTTGTTTAACACAGGCAACTATTTTCACTCTCGCAATGTTTTGTGTTTCTCAGAATCCTCAGCAGTTCACATCCCTAAAATCTCCCCGTGGCCCAATAAGCATGGCTTCTCTCTTAGCATAGCAGACTACGCCAAATTCATACAATAAATGGATCATCACTGCATTAGCAAGCTAGGCAAAGTGGTAAAGCAGATGTATGATGCTGACAGCTGGAAGGGGCACTGAGGTAGACTTCACAAGGCCTGTGATCCAGCTGGCAGGTACATTAGCATCTGTGTGTTTGCATTGCATTGATTGGCATGTGATCCATCATGGAGTGTAATGATTGAGTGTGATGCAGTAAAGCCTCTTATGAGCTTCTGTAAGACTTCATGCGTACAATGAACAGGAGTGTCAAAGGAAACAAGTTCATGACATGAGATGGGATTAATTTGCATCTGTTAGCACAGATAGCACATTCTTCTCTAAAGTTATAGATCAGTGTCGTGCTGTAAAAGGTCGCTGGAGGATTGGATGTTGGAGCTTCTCTGCTAAAAAGATCAGTTTAGATCAGAATGCATTACCATGCTGGTCTAGGCTTGTTTGTGTTGGTTAGTGCTAGTCTGGTGCTTGGTCTAGTTGGCAGACAAGACTTAACTGTTGAATATGAAGACTGACGAACATAGTCTTTCTGGTGAAGCTGGTTGATAAAGAAAGTCTTGCTGGTTAGGAAAATCAAGTAATCTGGTGCAGACCTTGACATCCCATGCAGGAAAATCCATCTTAAGATATTAGCTGTATTTTGGAACAGGGTTGCTAGTTTCTAGTTGATCCAAGCCTGTTATTAAAGGGTCTAAGTTGGTCATTGGCTGGTCGACCAGCTACCGTGTTCCAAAAACCAGCCTGACCACCTTTAACTGTTAAGAACAGCTGGTAGCTGCTTTGTTACTAGTCTGAAGATGGTCTTCCAGATTGGACCAGCTAATGAGCAGCTTGGACCAGCTACAAACCAGTTTCCATGCTCCAAAACACAGCTACCACCTTAAGCTGGATTTTCCCACAGGGAAACAGCATCCAAAACACAACAAAGGCTGGTGATCATCAATGCTGGTCTTTTCATCAGGATTTTAAACATGGCTGCTTCAACTTTAGGCCCATAACAGTTTCACAAAGATGTGAATTCAACCATCTACCGCGTTCCAAAACCAGCTTGACCACCTTATGACCAGCTTGCCAGCTTGTAGCTGGTTTGTTACTTCAAATTTAGGCTCATAACAGTTCCTTTACAAAGACTTTAGGTCAGCAGAAGTGTTTTAATGGTGTATCTTGTAGGCTATGAAATGTTCTGAAATGGTGTAACATAAAGTAAGGAGCATTCAATTCCTATGGATTTCCTTGCATTCTTTCTTGCCTGTCTCTCATTTCTCTGTCCCCATTTTTTACTTGATTTTACAGCCTGTTCAGCAGAGAAAGTGTGTAATGTTTCATCTGAGGAGCACTTGCAACCTTTTAAGGACAAAATAGAAGAATTTCTCACTAAAGGTAAGAAACAATGCAAACATACAATACATATTTAGTGACCCTATGCTAGAGCAGAATGTGACATGAGAAGTGAAGGACACAGGGCCTCTAGGAGCCAACGAAAAATTCTGGGAAATAGATCTGACCAGACCTGGACCTGATTGTTCCAACATTATTTGTGTAAAGCTAGTGATATGAAAAGTGAGAGTCCTTAATTTCAGTATTTCCACTCATTTCTCCCATGTTCAACCTAGACATGAACAATTTCCCATCTCTGTTTTTGGCAAAGCAAAGTTTTGTGTTGCTTCTCTAAAGAAGGAGGGCTGGACAGTTGAGCGATCATGTTTTGTTATAGTTTCTCTCCATCTTGTTTGTTTGTCTTCTCTATTCTTCGTCTCTCTTTTGGCCTTTCCCTCTTGCTTAGTCTCTGTGTCTATCCATCTCTCTGTGGTTTCAGTTCTCCTGTTTATTTCCTCTGTTAAGTGTGCCTAAGCCAATCTGCCTGATCTGTCTGTGGGTTGAAAGTAGCTCTGAAGATTATTTCTGTCGGCACTTGTCTGTCACGTCTGTGTTTCACTGGCCTCTTTTCATGTTTCGCACTCCAATCATCTTCAATAACCTTTTGCAACTGTTTTTTCATCAATCTCTGGAGTTTACTGGAACATCTTTCTATAACACTTGAGGCTGAATTCACTAAACTGTTGTACCATTTTTCTGTGCAGAATTTCAGTGCAAAAACCTTGCATTTTATTCGCTAATTGGACTGGTCTGTTGCATCCTCAAAACCCAAGCACTCAGAGCCAACCTGCAAGATCGAAAGGCGTGACTGCGGTGACATTTTTGCAATATGATTTTCTGTGGTTCCTTACACGTTTTACAGCAGTTCCAAGGTTAAATATCCACTGAGTGGCACTAAAAATGAGTCTGATTTTCTCCCGAACAGATGAGGTTTTTAATGTTAATGCATTATTGAGTTTTAAATCAACAAACCTGCCTTGTTACCCTGAACCTTAACTGATAGTGTCATAAAAGCTAACGTGACATGAAAAACGCAATTATTGAAGCAACCACGTAATTTTGTGGCACATCGATGACACTTTTGGCTTATGTGTCGACTCGCAAGCTCTTCAGGACTTGTACCCCTGTCTTTTGCATCGCAAGTGCAGTGCTCTATCAGTTGAGCTACCATGCAATTTAATTGCGCTTGAACAAGCGAATGTAGTTGTATAAGTAATGCAGACAATAAAATGTATCATCCTCCAAATTTTGCACTTAAGTAAGTGTTGAACTGATAATCTGCCCTTTTACATGTTAAATATCAATGTTGTTTTAGCACTAAAGAAACTGCTGTGATATGTACAAGCCATGTAAAAATGTAGGTGTAGTAACGTGCTCTTTAAGCGTTCACCACTAAATCTGTGGCCGCATTAGCATGTTACCTAATTTCTATAATTACTTTACTGAATCGGGCACTAAAACCAGCATGTGCAAATAAATGCCACTATTAGCGGTCGCAATTCATTCCTAGGGAATTCCTCCCTCATTTTTTACCCTCATTACATGGTTTCAGTGCATTCTCTCCACCACCATATTTTGCTGCTCTCTCTCTCTCTCTCTCTCTCTCTCAAATTCAGATTCAGACAGGCTTTATTGGCACGACTGTTGTACAATATTGCCAAAGCAAAGACCATTAAAATAATAATAAATAATAATGATAATAATAATACAGTATTAATGTAATATGTGAAAAAATGCAAGGAAGGATGCAAGGAAAATAAAATAAATAATAATAATTAAAAAATTAAAACACTGAAAAAATTTAGAGCATACACATGCACATTTGATAATGTAAGAGTGTTATTAATTGTTTAGTTTTGTCCAGTGGCAATGGTATCTCTGAGTCTGTGGCAGGCTGCTACATATCTAGTTGCTGTAAATAAAAGGATTGAGTTCTCTCCCAATATGTGACTCAGTTTTGTTTGATTTGGTTGAGCCATAAAGTTTAGTATTATTTTCTCAAATTTTGGGAAGAAAATAGATTGAATGTTTTGATAGTGGTCACAGTGTAGTAGGACATTTTCCTCAGTTTCTACAGCTCTCTGTGTGCAGAGAGAACACAGTCTCTCTTCTGGGGCAGATCTGTCTTTGATGGCCTCTTTCAGTAGCCAGTGGATGGTCACTGAGTCTATATTCTGTCAATGTCTTCCTCAGCTTATGATCTTTTACAGTGCTCAAATATTCTGCTGGTGTGTAATCTATTTGAGTTCCAAATAGAATTGCATTTTCATTTGTGATTGTGTAATATGTTTCCAATGGACAATATAATGTTCTTTTTGTTGTTTTATAATTTGGTTGGGCAAGATTATGTGTGTGTCCTGTGATTGGTTCAGTTTGAGAAATAGCTGGGAAAGAACACTGCACTCTACATTCTCCTCTTGGCATTGGAGTGCTTGATTGTGATAGGAGGTTGGGTTTCTGTTCTTTAAATGCTTGTTGAAATTGAGCGCTCTTTTTTGTACTCTAATTAGCAGGGGGTATCTGCCTAATTCAGCTCTGCATGAGTTGTTTGGTGTTGCCCTGTGTACTTTTAAAATGTTTTTACAAATTTGGGTACACCATTATTCCGGTTTTTGTAAGGTTTATATTCAGTGCCCAGGTCTGACTGAATGTTTCTATGATAGGGGGGGGGGGGGTTGGGTGATGTTCGTCTGTTTCCTATTTTTTACAGCACATTTGTTTTCATACATGGTTTTTATTATGTCAAATGTTTTCCCTCCAATTCCACTTTCTAGTGGTTTTAGGAAGAGTCCTTCATGCCAAATGGATTCGAATGCCTTGCAAATGATAGACGTGTCTGGTCAAATTTAACCGAGGTAGATTTTGACACTTTTAGATGGCTCCTTCAAACTGGGCAATTTGGGTTTTCAAAATGGGTTCTCTCTCTCTCTCTCTCTCTCTCTCTCTCTCTCTCTCTCTCTCTCTCTCTCTCTCTCTCTCTCTCTCTCTCTCAATGCTTTATTGACATGACCGTATACAATGTACAATGTTGCCAAAGCATTCATTAACAAAAAATAAATAAATAAATAATAATAATAATAATAAAATATATAAATATGTATTACATACATATAAAAGACAAATAATAAATTATTATTATTATTATTATTATTATTAATAATAATAATAATAATAATAATAATAATAAGCATACAGGTAAGTGCACAAAATGTAAAGAAAAGTAACTACAGAGAACAATGAGTAACAGTAATGGCCTCATGTTTACTGCACTCAGTGAGGAAGTGAAGTACATCCTCTATGACTTCTTGAGTGCAGTGTGAACACAGTTTCTCTGGGTCTCCAGCTCTGTCTGTGTCGACCCGTCTTTACAGCCAGACTGTGCTCACTCACACAATACGTCATCAGAAGCTTTTTGTGATGGTAGTCTTTTATTTTGGTGAGATACGGTACCAATTTATATTCTGTCTTAATTTTTTGGAAATAGGTTGTTGTTTATTTCTTTGAACTTGCTTTGCCAATTATGAATATACTCTTCTTGAGTCATGTTTTGTATTTTTTTAATTTTGTCTGCCTGAATTGAATTGATACATTTAGCTGGTGCTTGTCCACTAAATACTTTAAAGGGTTGCTGTCTGGGTGTGCTTCTCTGTGTATAAATGCACAGTGATGGTGATTTTCTGGGGAAGAGTCTAATGGGTGGAACCAGAATTTACTGGCTCTCTTTTGAATGTCAGTCAAGAGAGGTAATCTGCCCAGTTCTGCCCTACAGCCCAGGTTAGAAGCACTTCTGTGAACTCCCAGGATGTTTTTACAAACGAGGTGGAAAGTTTCAATTAAACTTTTGTCCCAGGATTCATAATTTAGTTTATATTTGGGTCCCGAGATTTCACTGCTATACAGAAGGATGGGTTTGTTGACACTGTCAAAAATTTTCAGCCACAGTTTGCTTGGGGGGTTAAATTTGAATAATATTTTTTTTACACTGTAAAATGCCCTATGAGCCTTGTCTGTTAGTTCCTTTACAGCCATGTCAAATTGTCCAGAAGCTGAGATTGTCAGACCTAAATAACTGTAACTGGTAACATGGCTAAGAATTTTTCCCCCAAATGTAAAAACATATTTTTTTACTTTAAGATGATTTTTCTTTTGAAAAATTATGACTTTAGACTCGTCCATGATTACTGGTAAGGCCCAGTTACTACAGTAATTTTCTAGAATTGAGAGGCTTTCACGTAATCTCTCTTCAGTAGGTGAGAGGAGCAGCAGGTCGTCTGCATATAGAAGACATCTGATTTCTCTGTCCTCCAGATTGAGTCCAGGGCCAGAAGAGTTTTGAAGCATTGTGGCCAATTCATTTATATAAATATTAAATAAAGTTGGGCTTAGGCTGCAGCCTTGATGAGCTCCTTTATTCTGGCTGAAATGATCAGTTCTTTTGTTGTTTAGTTTAATGCAACATTTGTTGTCTTTGTACATGGCCTTAATTCAATCATAAATCTTTCCTCCTATTCCACTCTGAATCAGTTTTAGGAAGAGTCCATTATGCCAAACTGAATCAAAGGCTTTTTTTTATTTATTTTTTTTTATCATTGAAGCAACCAAATATTTTTCCTTGTTTTGATTGGTGAACATGTTTGTGTACATGTGTGTGCAGTGTGTATATATGATCAGTTGTTCTCTGTTTTGGCATGAATCCAATTCGACAGTTGTTTACAGTCTTGTGTTCTTGGAGATATTGGACTAATCTGTCATTCATAATGCAGCAGAATAATCTGCCAAGGTTGCTGCTCACTGAAATGCCCCTGTAGTTGTTTGGGTTAGATTTGTCACCTTGTTTAAAGATTGCGCTGATTTGATTTTCTTTCAAATTCTCAGGAAAGTGTCCTAATTTTAAGGGTAAATTGAATAATTTGAGAATGGCCTCATTCAGTTTGGGCTTATATGTTTCAACATCTCATTGCAAATTCCATTTGAGCTGCAAGATGTTTTTTTTTTTTTTTTTTTTTAGGGATTTGATTTTCTCACCAAGTTCCTTTAGTAATATGGGGGTGTCCAAATGATTTAATTGACCCTTTATTGTGTATTCTAGTTTATGTAGTTGCGAGGTAATATTTGTCTGGGTGGAGTTTAGTTCACTTTGTGTATAAAGGTTTCCAGAATGTTCTGTCCAGGTGAATGGGTCACAGATGGGAATTTGTTCTTCTTTTTTGGATTTATTTAAATTGTTTCATAATTCCCAGAATACATTTTTACCAACTGCTTCCTCAATCTTGTTGAGTTTTGTTGTCATATGTTCAGCTCTTTTGCTTTTTATCAGTGATTTGTACTTTTTAAGAGTTTGTTGAGAGGTGGCATGTGTTTGTTGGTTTGAGGGGTCTCTGTGTTTTTATTTGATAACAATCATGTTTCTTTTCTTGACATTCTTTGTCAAACCAGTCAGTTTTAGCAATTTACTTTTTACTCCTGTTCATTTTTATTTTTTTCAATGATTTGCTGGCAATTGTGAAAACGGTTTTATTTAATTGTTTTGTTGCCATATTGATGTTTTCTCATCATCTCCAAATGTGGTTGTCACGTTTCATATAGAGATGATGAGGCGAGAGAGCAGGATCTAAATGCAGCAATCCTTTAATCCACAAACAAAAGAAGACGAGAATACACAGAAGATGATGATGAAGTTAACAAAACACGACAGTCGTTTGAGGTAACATTAACCATACAACAACGAACAAGAACGGATTATGATGGAACAAAACTAGAGGGTATTTATACACAAAGGTGCTGATGAGGGAATGGAGAACAGGTGAGGGAGATGGGGAATACAAGGCTGTGATGAGGGCAGTGAATCCTGGGAAATGTAGTTTGGGGGAGACTAATGACAGGACAAAAACTATTTCAAAATAAGAGTCCTTAGAACGATGATGACTGTGACATTACCCCCCCCCCTTTACAAGATGACCCCTGGCGCCTAATGGTGGAGGAGGGCAGAAGGAAACGTGACTGGGGAGGATCCAGAAAGAAGACCATGGTGTCCAGGACAGATTGGCAGATGATCCCGTGGCCAGGGAGGAGTCTGGGAATGATCAGGAGGCCAGGGAGGTGACTGTCGGGCTTTACCGGTTGTTTAGATCAGTGTTACTATCAGAAATAATTAATAATTATTTCTGTATTTATTAATTAATATTTAAATTAATTAATTGGATCTAACTCATTAAAACCTCATATGGGGCTCCAGTAAATGTAGTGTGCTACGTTTAGGAGCAAGTTTGGTTATTAGCAATAATTAATAATTATCAAAGATAATTACTAATTATTAAAATCAATAGAACATTGATGAGAATCAATGTTAGCTTTTTTTAATCCTTTAAAATCAACAATTATCAAAGATAATCGTCAATTGTTAACATCGATGAAACATTAATTAAACACTAACTATTAACACTAGCTTATTGATCATTCAAATTCAACAATCATCAAAGATAATGATCAATTATCAAAAATCAATAGAATATTAATAAGGATTAACATTGACGGGGCACCACCCTGGAATCAGGGACTAGTAACCAAATATTAAAACAGTCTCAATATTAGATTGTTTTCTTAGGAAAATCGACATCCGAAGAATATCGATTTTCGGGAAAAAAACAATGAATGAAGGTTTGAATCCGAGCACTGACATCCCGTCAGCATGACACAGGCATATGCAAAACAAACCAAAACACTTCTCTTTGTAATATAAACAAAGTTTATTTATGCAGTAATATCAATTAATAATTAATACAATGCAGTCAATAAACTTCCGACTTACAACTACTAAACAGTGATATGATTAGATATGGAAATAAAAATAATCCTATAACACATAAGGAGTGTGTGTGTGTGTGTGTCAGTGTGGTTAGTGAGAGAGAGAGAGAGAGAGAGAGAGAGAGAGATAGATTATTAAGTGACAGCCCGAAAGCTGATTTTGCGATAGCTGGAGAGAAAGCAGCTGTGTTCAACACTCAGAGACGCAGTTTTACGAGCGGGGCTCATAAAAGTCCTGCGTTATTTGACTCTAATGGATGAACTCAGTTTCTGTCTCACCCGCGATGGCGAAAATTCACAACAATCCAATTTGGTTGGACCACAATACAGCAAAACAAATTTGTGATAATTAATACCCTGAGTATTAATAATGAGTGGACATGGCGGTCCGTAAACTGTACAAGCAAAAACCTTGAAACACAAGAATAACACACTATAATATTCTATCTCTGCCCAGACGTAAACCTCTTACTTGAATCGCATGAGGACACAGGTAGAATGTGTTTTCCTCCGTCCTTTAACTTTGACCCGGTTCCTTGAGGCTTGTGTGATGACGGGAGGCCGTTTCCTCGCTCTGTCGGCGGGCGGTACGGCTGTTGATTCTCGGCGGGCTGGCGGAGAACTCAGAAATGTTGACTTGATTGAAGATGGAAGAGAAATCTTTAATCTCTTCACTTCTGTAGGCAAACGGATGAAGATGCGAATTGCTCGGTGGTCTCCTTCGGATCCGTTAGAGTGTTCGGTGGAACACAGAGTAATCTCAACTCGTCCAGCAAAATGGAGATTGTATGGCTACAGTTTCAAGTTCGGACATTACTTCCTTGTGCCACAAGGTTGCACCGGAGAGCAGCAAAAGCTACGTCTTTATTCGGTGAACGAAGTTGCTGGAAGCGAATTCTGGACGCATTTCAGAATTATTTCGACTCCTGATGATGTCATGTTTGAGGGACGTTCTGTTGTGTGCCTCATCCAATTGGAGTTGAGAGCTCGATCCTTTAGTGAGCAAGGCTTCATGGATCTGTAGTCTGTTTTGGGCTCCCTTTGTTTGATTTTGGCGCAATTTTTATCAGTAAAATGTATGACTTAGAAGGTGGGGGCTTGAGTTATGTTTTTACGACTGTGTTAGGCCTGCCTTTGTCTTCTATCTGAATACATGAGGCCCAACATGACCATAGGACAGGGGTAGAGTCAGGAGGCCTGGGAGGTGGCCGCAGAGCAGGGATATGGTCGGGAGGCCTGGGAGGCAGCCTCAGGGCAGGAACAGGATCAGGAGGCCTGGGAGGCGGCGACAGAGCAGGGACAGGGTCGGGAGGCCTGGGAGGCGGCCACAGAGCAGGGACAGGTTCAGGAGGCCTGGGAAACGAGGCCGTGGGAGGCTTGAGGGACGAGGCCATGGGAGGCTCAAGGGCGGAGCCATGGGATGCGGAGCCGTGGATGACCCGAGGGGCAGAGCCATTGGAGGCGGAACCAAGGGAGGTGGAGCCATGGAAAGCTCGAGGGACAGAGCCAAGGAAGGTGGAGCCAGGGAAGGCAGAGCCGTGGAAGGCTCGAGGGGTGGAGCCAAGGGAGGTGGAGGGGAGATGGAGTCATAGAAGGTTGAGCCATGAAAGGCTCAAGGGGCGGAACTGGTGATCTTAGTGCCCGGAGAGCAGCCGAAGGCTCGAAGAACCATGGTGGAGCCGGAGGATCAGAGGACCGAGGCAGTGCCAAAGCCAGTGGAGGAGAAAGGGCTAGGGTACTGGACGGAACCAGCAGAGGAGGAAGGGTTAGGGTGGAGCTGGACGGAACCAGCGAGTCCATGGTACTGGATGGAACCAGTGGAGGAGGAAGTGTTAGGGTGCTGGACAGAACCAGTGAGTCCATGATGCTGGACGGAACCAGCGGAGTAGAGGGGCTGGATGGAACCAGCAGAGGAGGTAGGGTACTCGGGGTGGGCACATGGGCGGGAATCCATTCTAGGGCTATTAGCTCCGCGAGAGCTGGCTCTGGGACAGATGGGGCTTCAGGCACTGGCTCTGGGATGGGCAAGGCTACAGGCACTGGCTCTGGGACGGTCGAGGCTAAAGGCATGGGCACTGGCTCGTTAACCGTGGCAGGCATGGGCACTGGTTCGTTAACCTTAACAGGCTTGGAGGAATGGGCCGTAGAAGGCTTGGAGGCTTGGCTTTTGGCCCGGGGTTCCCACCATAACCCACAGTGTATGGGGAACCGCAAAGATCTTGAGCCTTCTCCACATACTCACAGAGTGTCCAGTGAGGATCAGCCAGAGGCATCAGTTCCTTTAGTGCACTCTTCAGACCAACCCAGAAGTAAATCACCAGAGATTGGTCATCATAGTGCACTAAATTCGCCAGGTGGAGAAACTCACGGACATGATCCTCAACTGGACGGTCCCCTTGCTCAAGGAGGAGAATCCTGACAGCCACTAGATCCATTTTTGTAGGTCAGTTCTTCTGTCAAGTTTCGTATAGAGATAATGAGGCAAGAGAGCAGGATCTAAATGAAGCAAACCTTTAATCCACAAACAAAAGAAGACGAGAATACACAGAAGATGATGATGAAGGTAACAAAACACGACAGTCATTTGAGGTAACATTAACCATACAACAACGAACAAGAACTGACAATGATGGAACAAAACTAGAGGGTATTTATACACAAAGGTGCTGATGAGGGAATGGAGAACAGGTGAGGGAGATGGGGAACAGAAGGCTCTGATGAGGGCAGTGAATCCTGGGAAATGTAGTTTGGGAGAGACTAATGACAGGACAAAAACTATTTCAAAATAAGAGTCCTTAGAACGACGGTGACTGTGACAGTGGTGAAGAGAAACGCATCTATCATGTTCTCAACCTGAGTTCTGTGGAGTTGAGCTTCATACTGGGCTGGACTATCTTTTCTCCAGAAGAATCTGTTTGGGAGGGGATACAGTGTAGACTTCTGATCTGGAGATGGTAGAAGACAGTTGACTAGTTGTTCAGACTAATGACAATGTGACAGTGGTCTGAGAAAGGGAGCTGTTGCATCAATATGAAGTTTTGGTTTAGATCTGTGATGGTGTAGTCCACTGTGCTGCTGCTTAGAGAGGAGCAGTATGTAAAGCAGCCCAGAGAATCACCCTTTGTTCTGCTGTTCACTATATAGAGACCCATACTTTTACGGAGCTGCAGAATTTGCTTTCCATTTTTGTTTATCGTGTTGTCATAGCTCAGACGTGGTTTAGTAGGACATTTGTTTTGATGTACTGTATATTTGTATTATTAATATTATTATTATTATTGTATTATTAATAGACTTGTCACCAAATGAACTAATATAATCCAGTTCTTTCCCAGTTCTTGCATACAGATCCCCTATTATCAGGACTGAGCCTAGAGACTGAAACTGAATGATCTAAGATTGTAATGTAGAGAAGATCTCCTTGCTATAATAGGGTGACTCATGTGGGGGAATGTAGGTGGCACACAGGTAAGTATCCTCATCTGAACAAATAAGTTCCTTTTTCATTTTCATCCAAATATGATTCTGACCCCTTGACCATGACTGTACCATTGTGATACAAGTTCACATTCAAATTTATCTATTTCTAACCTTCTAGATTGAGTTGTCTGCCTTTAATGATGCCACCTATTCTGCTGCAGTTCATGCCAGTTATGAGAGTGCTGTGCCAGGCTGATGGCTGATCAGTGAAGAAGAGCAGGTTACACCAGACTCTGTTGGGTTCTGGTCCACTGTAGTCAGACAGCAGCATCCCCGGGTTCTCTCTCAGGATCATATCTTTCATCTTCTTCTTATCTTTGTTTGCTTTAACTTCTGCTGGATAGATTATCTCTGGCTCCTCTTCATTTTTGAAAAATGCTACTGCCTTAGGCAGGCCCAAGCTGTGATCAACTGTGATTAACTGCCATGGAATGTTAGCCTGGCTAGCAGTTAGCTTGATTTATTGATTATCCACCTTTTTCCTGGGGGTCTTACTGGGGAAATGAATGTGGGTGAGACTTCCGCCGGAATTCGTTCTAGAGCATTCCCTAGCTCTGACTGCAGTCATTTAAGACCCTGTTTACAGCTGGTAATAAGGCGCATTTCGGATAATCCCATTGCAATTGTCAATGCTAAAAATATTTATAAACAGGGTGCAAATTGTTTTGTGATTGGATCACAAAAAACACATACAGAGGTAGTCAAAGACCACATCACATTTGAGGTTTAAAACGGCATCCTAATGCATCCAGGACAGCAGCAAAGCACCACCTCTCACCAGTCAATCACCCGCCAAACAAATGTTTAAACTTACATGCGGATTTTAAAGGAAATAACCGTCCGATCTGAAATCTTCAAAAAGCAATTACATACCCAAGTATAAGAACTTCACAGCTCTTCCTTAGTGTGTCTGTCTGATTTGAATATGCAGGGTGACAAGATGACAAGCACACACATCTGAAGCTGAACTAACACAGGTACTCCACTAAAACCAACAATATTTTTGCTCAAAATGTTGCATTTGTGCTTAGATTAAATCTCAACTGCATCTGGGAGAAACAGTGCAGTGTTTTTGTTTGTGCTTTCTTTGTCTTTATGAATTTTTTGCAGTTTATTATCGTTCAGTAACACACTGATATAATATAGTGATTGATGTTTGTCCATACGTAATCATACACACTCTCCTCAAAATCCCAACACCACAACAAAAGAATGAATGGACGTGCACTGCAACAAAATCTGTGTTAACTTGACAGCGGAAGTAACGCCCATATTTCTCGCTAAGCATCACGGGACGCAGGAAAAAGATGGATATGTCATTTTTATGTGATCTTCAAGTTTCTTAGAGGTCTTACCTAAATATTTTCTGCCTCTTTTGATCTTAGTTTAGTTTCTGATAATTTAAGTGGCATTTGAGTCATATAAACATACATTTTCTGGCAAAAATTAAAGTTTGAGCAGGAGCTGATATTTTTTGCTGCCAACTGCCATCGGAACTCTCTCTCTCTCTAATTCTTTGTATTCAAATTTGCCCTTGTAACAAAACCCACATGTTGTCTGGCGGCAGGGGTAATAGGGTTGGGTCCTCATGAAACATTCCCCTTCTTGCTTACTCTCTTTGATCTAGAGACTTGTGGGTCTCCTCTGCCTGGAACCCCTCAGATGGGTCACATGACCATGGAAAGACCCCCTTAAACCATCCCGATTTATGTATTCTGCCACCAGTTAAAGGAAACAGACTGAAAACGTAAAGGAAAAAAATACTGGTCTCATTTTTTGTTATTTGTATGATTTTAAACTCCAGGAGGGCAGCAGTCTCTGGCTCCACTGCTTCAACCACTACTGTTTATTTTTCAGAGCATGAAATTAACTACAGAAAGAAAGAGGAAGAAAAAGTGAGTGAGAAAATGTGTGCGTGTGTGTGTGTGGGCGGGTTTGAGTGGTTTATGAGGAATTTTTTTTAGGTTACAAACTGGTAATTACAAGGGTATTATGCTATAAATGTGGTTTATGAGGACATTTCTAGTTTCCCCATAATTCAAATTGCTTAACAAACACATTAAACTATGTTTCTTTGAAAATGTAAAAATGCAGAAACTTTTTTGTGAGGGTTAGGTTTAGGGGTAGGGTTAGGGGTTAGACTCTTTAGTTCATACAGTATAAAAATCATTATGTCTATGAAGAGTCCTCAAAGATAGCCGGACCAGCATATGTGTGTGTGTGTGTGTGTGTGTGTGTGTGTGAGAGAGAGAGAGAGAGAGAGAGAGAGAGAGGTTGTTGCTATGCTGTTTGGTCTACGGTCATTCTACTAATACCCTGGGCGCACAGAATCAATGTGATAATCCATTTACCGCAGTAGTCAAAATCAGTAAAATGCCTTCAACAGGTCAATGGCCAAAATTTTAGAATAGATACCAGATGATGGTATTTGCTCCCTTACAAAAAAAATTACTGTGGTTGTTATGAATGGGAATTATGAGGAATTTAACGATTGTGGATCTGATTCCAATTCCATTCAACGATTCCAGTTCTGCCCAGTTCTTCTTTTGTCTAGTTTTAAGGAAGAAAGAAGGGGAAATATTTAGAAAACATTTATTGCATTCACTACACTTAGCAGCATGTTGTATATCGCTTATTTTATGCCACTTAATATTTTAAGGATGTTTCGTCTGCATTAGCCCATTAATAGAACCTAAAGTCATGAAAATTATTTGGTTCCAGTTTGATTCTCAACCCTCGTGGTGGTACCATGGAACTGTGATGGTATAAAGTGCTAACGCCACGGTTCCTTGTTACATACAGTACCATGGTACTGAATGATCAACATACTGTATACTTATTCCATGGTATCTGCACATTTTAATTAAAATGTAATTAAAAAATGCCATCAAATTGGATTGAGTAATCTTCAATTAAATAAAAATAAATAAAAACGAACATTTTAAGTTTTGTTAATTTAATTTAATTAAATGGTACACAATTCAATTTGATGAAATTTTATGAAATTTAAATGTGTAATTTTTGAGTGCATTGTACACCATGATACTTCAAAGAATACTGTGGATTGGTACCTGGCAATTAAGTTTGTCAAGTACCAAGTCCAAAAAAACTGGTATTACCTGATTCCATGTCCAAAAAAAAAAAAAAAAAAAAAAAAAAAAGATCAAAATAACAGCCAAAAAACACACAAAAAAAACCATTTATGTATAAGAAAAATACTCCCTGATATCATTAAAAGCATGACTGTTGCAATATTTTTGCAAAATTATTTTCCTAACACATAATATGGCCCTTCAAATGTGAAATGTCCACTGAGTGGTTAAATGTGATTTTATTTTTTTTTCAAACAAATGAAGTTTTTAAGTTTAGTGGATTTTAAATTAACAAAAACTGCTTCCCTGCCCTGAAATTTAAACTTAACCTTGTGCGACCCCGGGTCCACATGTGTGAATGTTGTATTTTGGCTTAGCCATACGCAACGCATAATTTAAATGAATTAAAACCGACTGAATACTGTTCATAAGACTCTACACTGTCACTTAAGGGTTAAGCCGGGCGTACACAGTGTGAGTTCTGACACCTATAATTCGTTGGTTTCACAAGACTCGCACTTGGGGAGTTAAAAAACAAAACAAAAACAAAAAAACAATCATGTATTTAAAATTATAACAGATGCTATACCCCCCTAAATGTAGTCCTAGAACTAAAACGAATGCAAGTATGATGAATAAAAATAGACCAAGACGGAAATTTGAAAACTCTGTCTGTCAGAGTGATTAAGATTGTTTTCTAGCGCAACCCATATGGCAAACTATTTGTTTGAAGGGCAGAGAAGAGCATGGCCTTTCTGTAGAATCCTTCTCAGTGACGTGGTCATAAATAATATGGGAAAAACACAGATGTAACACAACCATTTTCTCCAAATGTGTAAAAGCTTCATGAACACTAATTTTTCATTTAGAGTTGGAACACCTTCTCCTGATTGGTCAACTTCAGGTATATCGCCAAATCGGCTCATTCATCCACACACACCTCACGAATTCAAGTTGTCAGCGGGCAAACTTTTTAGACATTTAAAAAAATTATCGGGAGGTTGTGAGCTGCTCGTAAGCCGCTCGGCTCCTCTCGTAATTCCTCTCAAATGATGCGAGCCGCGACAACACGAGCACCAACGATTTTCTTGCAATCTCTCCCAACTGGAAAAAAATCGGTTGGGAGCTCACGCGACAGCCAAAAATCGCACTGTGTATGCCCGCCCTTAAACTTCTGGTGCAACTCTTCACGCGACACAACAATATAACGTTGATTTCCGTGAAGCGCTACTATGGGCACAGTGCCAACAAAGTGCCTCTGGTAAGAAACCTCTAAGTTTTTTGATTGAAACCTCTTTTGTAAAAAGTAGCGTCTCTAGTTTTGTTTGATATGCCGTTTTATATCCATAAATTTTTCGCATGTCAGTTTATCAGCCCACTGACTACATATGTTGTTATTAGGACCGCATTCCCTCAAAAGTTGAATACTTTTTAACATTAACATGCCTGTGGGTCATTTTGCTTCATTTTAGTATACATTTTGTTATATTTTATTTTGTTATCACTGTAAAATACGCAGAGGTGTATAGTAACGAAGTACAAATACTTTGTTACTGTACTTAAGTACAATTTTTCAAGATTTGTACTTGAGTATAAATATTTCTTTGGACTTTTACTTTTACTTCTCTACATTTTGAAGATAAAATTGATACTTTTACTCCGATAAATTTCTCCAGACCCTTTCATTACTTTTGTGACATGGTAACACCAAAACAAAAATGAACAGCTGTAGTGCAAAAATGCGTGCAGATCGTGGATTGTGATGTATGATTCGTTGAAAGAATCATTTGATTCGAATCTTTTCAATATGATTCAAAAGATTAAAAAGCGGTCTGAATGATTCATTTTGCGAATCATGAATCTGAATCAAAATCACAAGCAAGCAAATGCCAGATTACGTGTTCCGTCATCTGTCTCTACTGGGGAAGACAAGAAATTGCTCATGTAAGTTTAAATTTGTTTTTTGACCAATTAATTTGATAAGTTTAGGCTTAAACATTATGAAAGCTGTGAAATAATGAAGTTATGTGTGATCAGTCTCCCGCATTTCCGGGAGACCTGTTCATATAAAAGTCAATCATGCGTTCACATTTTACATTTAACCAAGGTATGATGTGTATGTATAATTACCAGCACTCTTGAAAATGTCCAACAATATTTATTTTTATATTTTATGAAGATGGATGAATGGTCTTTGCCTAAGCAAAACTAGTTTTCTGGTGGTTGCTAAAGTGTTATATTTGCTTTGTAGCGTATTTATGCTACAGTATGTGCTTACTAGAGTTTTCTGGATGGTTGCTAGGGCATGCTATGCAGTTGTCAAGGTGATCTGCTCTTTTTTTGTTATTGCTACATTATGTGGTTGCCAGGTTGTTACTATGCTGTTGCTAAGTTTTTTCTTTGTTTTTAGCACATTGCTCTGCAGTTGCCAGGATGTTCTGGGGGGTTGCTGGATGGTTACTATTGGCCCAAAAGAAAAGAGCCCACCCCCACAAGTCTCTGTTCTGGTCACTAATATGACTCAACTCTCTCCTTCAGTGTTCCAATTTTTATGGACTGTGGTGCTCATTAACAAGTTTCTCACCCTCATTCAATCCTAGATGTGTATGACTATTTTTTTTTTTTTTTTTTTTTTCTGCAGAACACAAACAAAAAAATATTTTCAGAAGAATATTGCTGTTATGTAGGTCAATTCAATGTAAGTGAATAGTGGCCAGATCTTTAAAGCTCCAAAAAGCACATAAATGCAGCATAAGAGTAATCCATAAGACTCCAGTGGTTTCATCAATGTCTTCTGAATGGATCAAATTGGTTTTGGGTGAGAATAGACGAAAATATAACTCCTTTTTTGACTATAAATCTTGACATTAGCAGTCTCCTTGGCGACCAGGATTTCAAGCTCAATTACACTTTTTATATTTTACATTTGGCAGATGCTTTTATCCAAAGCAACTTACAGTGCCCTTATTACAGGGACAGTCCCCCCAGAGCAACCTGGAATTAAGTACCTTGCTCAAGGACACAATGGTGGTGGCTGTGGGGATTGAACCAGCAACCTTCTGATTACCAGTTATGTGCTTTAGTCCACTATGCCACCACCACTCCACCACTCTTATAGCACCACCTAGGGTTCTGTGCATGCATCAAGCACTAGAAAGTTAAATCGAGCTTGAGATCATGATCGTGCCTAGAGATTGCAATGGCAAGGTATGCAGTGAAAATGAGTTACAATTTGGTTTGTTCTCACCCAACACCAACTGAATTGCTTCAGAGGACATGGATTTAACCACTGTAGTAGAACGATTAACTTTATACTCCCTTAATGTGTTTTTTGTACTGAATTGACCTATAGAGCTGAAATATTCTTCTAAAATCTTTGGTTGTGTTCTGCAGATGAAAGGAAGTCATACACATCTGGAATGGCATGAGGGTGAGTAAATGATTAGCACCACCAATCAAATGAGTTGCCATGGGTTTAATGAACTGTCCCATAATATATGTAATTTACCTGCACTTTTGATACTTAAGTAAATTTAAAATCAGTTACTTTAATACTTTGACTTAAGTTGTTTTCTCCTGAGCTACTTTAACTTTTACTTGAGTCAATTCCCATGAAAGTATCTTTACTTTTACTCAAGAATGACAAATGGTTACTTTATACAACACTGACAATACGGTTCTATTCATTAACATTAGTAAATGCATTCCTATATATTTACTATGCATTTTCACATTGAGAATAAATTTACTCATGCAAAAGCTGAAAAATGTTGCTTTCAGATATAAGGTGCATTTGGAACTGTTCTGAGACCAGTGCAGACAGACAACACATTGGAGGTTAAGTCATTCACTAAATAGGGAGCAAGGGAGCAAGGGAGCAAGGGTGCATCCTAAAACTTTCTGTGCATTCACTCCTAAAATCCAATCAAAAGTTCAGTTTCAGGCTGCAGATGATGTTTGGATCACTCAACATGTTTGGCAGACATGGGACAATAATAATCAGTACATAGATTCAGAATTTAAGAATGTATAATTTTATTTTAACATAGTTGGCAGTAATTTGATGATGCTGGCCATTACATTTAATTAGAATTATTTATTTAGCTTTACAGAAAATCAGCTGTAATGTCTATTGCATCTCAAAAACATGAATAACTAACACTCCTGGACACATAATAAACTATTTGATGAAAGAAATAGCTTGGCATTACTTAAAATTTGACAGTTTATTCCCATTGTCCACATATGTGGACATACATTTTTAGTAAAACTATTTGCTCTAGATTTATTTATTTATTTTTATTTATTTATTTATTTTTGCTAGTTTATTTGATGCTATTAGTTACAAATCAAAAGGGAAATGGAAAATGCACACATCAGTTACGTGGGGGTCTCAGTAAGTTAAACCTAACTGATAGTTATTTGTGTGAAAGGAAATAAACGTCATTGTTGTTTGAGCACCTCTAGTGGTCATTTCACCAGGAAAGTGCTGCTATACATCCACGAGCCAGGTAATAATCATTTTGCAATAATATAGGTAGAGTAACTTGATTCTCTGAGAACAGGTTGGGAACATTTAAAGGGATACTGTGTTATATGGGTTTGGAACAACAAGGGGGTAAATAATATGATGACAAAATGTAATTTTTTTGAGTGATCTATCCCTTTAAGTCTATGCAATAAGTTTTAGAACTCACTTTGGAACCAGTGCAGTATGAGTCCAAGAGGAAGAGCTGGAAACTGTTAATAACTTTTGTTGAGGGGTGCGAAAATGTGTAAGGATACAGGAGTCATCAGTCGATTTATTAGTGGATCACATGAGACTCTCCAACAGCTGAGAAAAGAGTATGCGAAGTGACATTGACATTACAGCTTTAATGACTTTAGAGACCTGTTCCTCCTCTTCCAGTCAACCGGTATAAGGGCTCAAAGGAATAGCTCACCCAAAAATGAAAATTCTTTCATCATTTACTCACCCTCATATAGCTCCAAACCCATATGACTTTCTCTCTTCCATGGAACACCAAAAGAGTAGCAGAATGTCTGAGGTGCGGTCTTCCATACAGTGAAAGTAGAATAGAACTAGAAAAAAGAAAAAAAAAAAACAAGAAAAAAAAAATAAATAAAAAACAAGCAAGTGAGCAAACTGAAGGTGACTGTGGCAAGGAACACAAAACTCCATAAGATGTTGGTTAATGGAGAAAAATAAAATTGGGAGAAACCAGGCTCACTGTGGGGGCCAGTTCCCCTCTGGCTGACATCATGAATATAATGCCAATATTAGTTATTTTTGTGCAGTGCAAGTCATGGTTCTAAATTTGTAAACTAAGTAAGTGTTAAGGGTCAGTGTTTAAACAAAGACTTTGTATGAACTGTAAGATTAATGACTAATGTCTTTGAAGTCCATCCTGGATTAACTGCAGAAGTTCACATAGATGCATTGTCCTTTGTTAGTTGGCTGATGAAGGCTTTTGTTGGCAGTTAATTCATTGTCTATGTATTCCATTTCAAGAGTGTAGTCCATCAATAAACAAAGGTGATGCAGGCAGAGATCAATGAGGTGCACTGCAGTTCATCGAGCAGGTCATTTCGGTGAGGTTCGGTGGGGTCCATCCTAAGTCCAAGGTTCAGACAATGGCATATGAAGTATCCAATGTCTTACAGTTGGACTTGGCATCAGTTCATCCTCTGAAGTCCGTCGTAAAAGTCTGAAGTGATGTCTGGCTTGCAATGGCTGTAACATGTTGCAGTGGAGTCCGACACCAAGCAGGAATGCAGCTTGATCTGGCCGGCTCTGGTAACCTCATGATATGAATCCTGAGGTTGAGACAGGGAAACAAATAAAATAATATTAGCGTAGATGCCAGTCATTTCAGCACTATAGATTATGAGAAATGTTTCTGAGAAATGTTTCTGGTTCCTGCAGACCTAACTAAAGCAGCCTAATTGTGAGTTGATGGATAAAACATTACAACACATTACAAAATGCATAATAACAGTTCAAATTAATGCACGGATAAATAAAAATAAAAAGTATATTCAATGTAGAGATGCTGCGGTGTGAGTTTTTGACGATTAAATAACCGTCTGAGAAAAAAATTGCAGTTAACCGGTTTTACAATTATATGTACATTTTCTTATTATGCAACAGCACTGATGCAAAAATGCATATCACATAACAATTGTCTAAACATCTAAGTGGACGTATTTCTGGGGGATATGTGGGTGCTAAGGGAAGGCCTATAATAAGAAAACTGATAAATACACACACACACACAAACACACACAAAACATAAAAAATAGGAGGTAATAAGAGATGCTCCAATCTAGGGCACGACACCACTTATTCGAATCCTGAGCTCAGTGATGTGCTAATGTAACCAGAGTGCTTCAAAAGAGCGTAAATGTAAGATTATTGTGGGTGCGCAACATGTAGTTCACAGCATTAATTCTGCATCAATTTATTAAAGTAATCCATTGTGTGTTAGACACCCCAACATAAAGAATTGGCAACAGACTCTATAAAAATACTCTCCAAAACCTTACAAATAAATTGTTGAATGTGATGAATTTGTACAGAAGCAATGCTTTAAATAAAGAGGACGTTTTAAGACACAACTTTTCAAAGTTTAAACATTACAAAAAGTGGCATCATTAACTCATCACTTTAAAATCACCACAGCTGAAAATATTAAACTTACTAGTTTGTTGTTGGATGATTAGTGGAGCCTCCTTGTCAGCAGCCATATCACCCAGCAGCTCTTCCCTGGTTGCCCACTAAAGCTAAGCAGAATTGAGCCTGGCCAGTACCTGGATGGGAGACCTCCAGGGGAAATCAGTGGCTGCTGCAGGAAGAGGTATTAGGGAGGCCAGCAGGTGGTGCTCACCCTGTGGTCTATGTGGGTCCTAATGCCCCAGTATAGTGATGGGGACACTATACTGTAAAAAAGCAGTGTCTTTTGGATGAGACATTAAACTGAGGTTCTGACTCTATGTGGTCATTAAAAATCCCATGGCACTTATAAAGAGTAGGGGTATAACCCTGGTGTCCTGGCCAAATTCCCCCCATTGGTCCCTATCTATCATGGCCTCTAATAATCTCCATCCCTGAATTGGCTACATCAGTCTACTCTCCTCTCCACAAATAGCTAGTGTGTGGTGGGTGTTCTGGTGCACTATGGCTGTTGTTGCATCATCCAGGTGGATGCTGCACACTGGTGGTGGTTGAGGAGATTCCCCCTATACTATGTATAGAAAAGTGCTATATAAATGTAAGGAATTAGTATCCTGTCCCATTTGTAGCATGTTTATCTTTCTATGAATTCTATTGTCTGCTTGTTTACATCCGTCGTCTTCAGTCAGACATTTAAATGCAGCCAAACAGCCAATTTAAGAAGCTTTTTTGATGGATATGAGTCTGGTAGATCGAATTCCTCTGTTATATTTTGGAATTTGTGTGTTTAAACTTCAGTTTCACGTGATTTGAAAGTTCATGTACAGTTCGCAACACCTGGCCATTAAAGCACCACGTGGCATAGCAACAGCCCCAGTACCCACACAGGCACAAGAGTTTTCCCATTTAGGCTTACAAAGTCTTACGAAACACTCTTTTATATTATGTATTTATACATTATGTATAATATTTCTGCCATGTGTAAATAAAGCATTTCAAGGTTTTTAACCGTGGATTCTAAATTCGTATGCTTAAATTAACCGTGATATTTTTAATCGCAGTTAATAGTAAAACTATATAATCCCATCATCCCTTATTCAATGCATACTCTTAAACATGTATACACTGTATCATATCAAACATTCAGAAAAAGCATTAGGGTTAATGTTTCAGAACAAATTGACCCTTTCAGAAAATTACAGTTCTTACCTGCTCATCTGAAATGCCTGTCTGCTTTCCTCACCATGAAAAACAACTGATCATTTCTATGGACACCTTTAAAATCTTCACTGACTCCACATATGACTCATGTGATATATTTCATGTTTTCTAAATTCATATGAAAGTTTTGTGTGGGTAACAGACCTACAGACCGAAATTGCATGTTGTCAGCCACTGACTGTCTGAGTTTTATTCCTGTAGGGGGTGCTTAACCCTTCAAAACCGAATCTTCCATACATCCGCATTTAAATCTAAGAATGCTTTATATCCATTTGGAGACATTTTACAGTGGATAGTTATTTTTAATAAAAACTGATAATTGCAAGGATTCATACCTGTGAATGAAAATCTGCCTCAGCATTATCTATAAAAGCATTTTTAAAAATCCTTATCCAGTAATAATAAATGACTGAGTTCATGCATCCTGGCCAGCGCTGAGAAAATTAACAGGTACCACGTGACACCGCCATCTAGTTGGGCTATACCAACTCGTACAACGGAGGGAAGACTTCAGTTTTTTGTCTCAATGTGACAGACTCACAGCCATACAATTGCAAGGTATCTCATATGAAATTATTGTCAGCATTGATAAAAATACAAATAACCTGTGTCACAGCATTGGGGGTGCCTCCTGTCTCTCCCAATTCTACGGCAGTGGTCTAGACTTAAACTGAGTGAGTGTGTCCCGAACAGTGTTAGGAGCCAAACAGGAAAAGGATCTACCTCCTTTTGTGTATTTTGATATTCTAGGAACTATTAACAGGCCATAATTTTGCGATTGTAATGAACGTGATGGAATATACATGTAGCATGGTAGAAGGTCACTTAAGTACTGTGGAGCGAGACCATTCAAAGCTTTGTATGTAGTTAACAGAATTTTAAAATTAGTACGAAATTGAACAGGTAGCCAATGTAACGATGACAAAATTGGGCTAATATGATCATATTTCTTGGTTCTAGTCAGCACTATAGTAGCTGCAATTTGAACCAATTGAAGTTTATTTATTGAACTTGCAGTACATCCTCCTAGTAATGCATTACAATAATCTAGTCTTGAGGTCATGAACGCATGAATTAGTTTTCCGCATCAGCAACAGAGAGCATGTGTCTTAATTTAACAATATTTCTGAGGTGGAAGAATGCTGTTCTACAAACATTGGAAATTTGATTTTCAAAGGACAGATTGGTATAAAATAAAACACCTAAGTTCTTTGCTGTAGAAGACGATGTAACAGTACATCCATCGAGAGTCAAATTATATTTTAGTGGCTTATTTTTAGAGGTTTTTGGTCCAATAATTAGTACCTCTGTTTTGTCGGAATTGAGTAGAAGGACATTTCTGGCCACCCAATCTTTGATTTCATTGATACACACTGCTAATTTGGAGAATTGTGAAATTTCATCTGGTTTAGAAGAAATGTAAAGTTGGGTATTGTTGGCATAACAGTGGAAACTTATTCCACGATTCCTGATAATATCTCCCAGGGGAAGCATATAAGGAGAAAAGCAGAGGCCCTAAAACTGATCCCTGTGGCACTCCAAGCAACTTTGTCTGCTATACAGTAAAGAACTCCTTATGTGTTCATGGAAGAAAGAAAGTCTTATGGGTTTTGAAAGACATGAGTGTGTGTAACAGTGACAGAATTTAAATTTTTGGGTGAACTATTCTTTTAATCTCATTAGCAAAGCTCATGGAAAAATGTTTGCACTTAGAATATTTGCTCTACAGCAATTTTTTTAACATGATTTTTACAGTAAATGCTTTTGATTTGCTTCTTGATGTTTCATGCCATCAGATAACTAATGTCTTATGTGTAATCAGATTTTGGAGGGTTTATGTTTGTCATAATCTGTGAATGTGTGTGTATGCTCCAAAACAAAGATACACACAAAAAAACATGTACACTTTGACCAACATGAATAAAATTGTTTGGGAAAATTGTTAAATCTGTTTGATTAGAATTGTAACAAATCGGGACCTGGGTAGTTCAGCGAGTATTGACGCTGACTACCACCCCTGGAGTCGCTAGTTCGAATCCAGGGCATGCTGAGTGACTCCAGCCAGGTCTCCTAAGCAATCAAATTAGCCCGGTTGCTAGGGAGGGTAGAGTCACATGGGAAACCTCCTTGTGGTCGCGATAAGGGGTTCTCACTTTCAATGGGGCATGTGGTAAGTTGTGCGTGGATCGCGGAGTGTAGCATGAGCCTCCATGTGCTGTGAGTCTCCACGTTGCCATGCACAGCGAGCCACATGATAAGATGCGAGGATTGACAGTCTCAGAAACGGAGGCAACTGAGACTTGTCCTCAGCCACCCGGATTGAGATGAGTAACAGCATCACCATGAGGACCTACTAAGTAGTGGGAATTGGGCATTCCAAATTGGGAGAAAGGGGGATAAATAAGAAAGAAAAAAGAAAAAAAAAAAAAAAAAGAAAAAAGAAAAGAATTGGAACAAACCACTGATAACCTCCCTATTATAACCTATTTTATTTACTGACAAGCAATTCAAATACACATTTTAGAAGTATAAAACAATAGACTGTGTCATGTTTACAGTGCCTCTGTAATATTTTTATTCACCCAGCCAAGGCAGAATTAGAGCTCCAGGAAAAACAACTCATTGACACGCAGAGGACGTAAGTTGTCTTACTGGGTTAACCTTGCCAAGTTCACTTATTACTGTGTCAAACTGGTTATGTCTCCTGTGTGTGTTTCTCCTACAGTATGTATGTGTGTCTGTGTTTGTGCATGAGCATCCATGTTATACCCTCACTTCTGGTACTAAAAGCACAATTCACTGAGATTGGTCGACGTTGAGTAGATCTTGGCTCTTAGAGTGGAAAGAACAAATATGACAAGTCAATTAACTTTAAAAGCCTTTGTGTTCATTGTCTGAAATGTTGCTCATTCCTGTATTTTCTTCCAAGCGCTAGACTTACATACCAAAAGGTTGCTGTAGGCAAAAAGAAATTGCACTTGTCGTTCTTTATGTGAGAACAATATTTTTTGTAAGCTAAAATTTCACATTTCACATGCTTGAAGTAAGCCAATCAATTTCACAATTCCTTTGTGTAAACTTTCTAATCTTATTTTGTAATATTTTGTTCATAGTGTCGTGCTTTTCTTTGAATGCTTTCCAGTTTTCTGGAGCTGAGCATGTTTTTCTCCATAAAGCCTAAGGCGGGAGAGAAAGAGGTTTCACCAAACACATTTTTCTCAGTGTGGCATGAGTTTTCGTCAGATTTTAAGGAACTATGGAAGAGAGGGAATAAAAGTCTACAGCAGAAGAGGTTCTCATTGCAGTTTTGTCTGTGATTGTCTGTCATTGTAAATTTTTATATCTGTCTTGATTGATTGATAGTTGATTGGTCTAATTTTAAGCGTTCATTTGTGGGGTTTTTTTAGGTTGAAAGCAGCAGAAGAGACTTTCAGACAGGCACGAGAGAAGGCTACTTACAACCTAAACATGCATCGGGGATAGTATGTTAAAAAAAAATATTGCATGCTTTCCTCACACACACACACACACACACACACACACACACACAAACAGACACACACTTAAAAATATAGGTTCCAAAAAGAGTTATTTGCAGGGAACCTTTCGGTGAACAGTTCTGAAGAACCTTTTTATAGTCCAAATAACTTTTTTCCATTTCAAAGAATGTGCAGTGGGAAGGTTCCATAGATGTGGATGAGGTTTTTCATGGAACCATACAGTACATGCTGATAAAGAATGTCCTGGTTACTTTCGTAACCTTCGTTCCCTGATGGAGGGAACAAGACGTTGTGTCGATGTAGTGACACTAGGGGTCACACTTGGGAGCCCCAAACACTTTTTTGAAAAAAAAGGCCAATGAGAATTGGCGAGTGGAATTTGCATGCCACTCCCCCGGACATACTGGTATAAAAGGAGCTGGTATGCAACCACTCATTCAGGTTTTGTGCTGAGGAGCCGAGACCAGGTCCCGGCCATTTCAGTGGGTAGTTCAGCGTTGTGGCAAGAGGGACACAACGTCTCATTCCCTCCATCAGGGAATGGAGGTTACGAAAGTAACCAGGACGTTCCCTGTCTGTCACTCACTTCGACGATGTGTTGATGTAGTGACACTAGGGGTCCCTATACAAAATGCCACAACTATCTGAACTGTGTTACGTGAACTGGTGGTGTGTGACAGGCAGACCGCTGTGTGCCTCATAGCCAGCACACCAGACCATCACGTAACCTCCCCTATCGCTCTTATGAGCGTCGAATGGTCCATCAGGAACAAGTTGACTGCCCAACTATAGGGACAGGCTAGCCCAGCAGAGGTCTATTTCCCTCTCTTTTCTCCCCAAAAAGAGTGGAATTTGTTAACTGACTGGGAGCCATAAGTGTCTGCGTCGGGGGGTGTCCACCGAGACCACACTCCGCCCAAAATGGGGGGGGGGGGGTATTTTGAGTGGAATACGTCACATGGTCTTACCGAGTCTTGTTGGAAGTATGTCATGTGGAGAGGTCCCATGGTACCCGAAGGGGGAGGAGTTTCTATAGAGCATGGCGACCGGGGAAGATGCAGTTTGCCGACAGGGAAATGATTTTGGAGAAAATATCACATGGGGTCGCCTTTGGGGAACCAGCACATGTGGAGCACCTACCTCAGTACAGGGTCTCATTAGCGCACATACTGGGCCGGTCAGCAAGTTTCTCCGCAAACTCAACTGCCAGAGGGCTAAGGAGCAAAGTCATCCAGGGATCACAGTCTGTGAACACGACTGGGAGTCAAGAGCACACGTCTTCACCTCAAGGGAGGGGAAAGGCACTATACGCAAGTGGTACACCCGGCCAGCTGTCCCGGAACTTACCTGCTCGTGCCTGCCAATACACGGGACGAGACTGGCTCAACCCGGAGATTTTAGAACCTCGCAAAGGTGTTGGGTGTTGCCCAGCCCGCTGCTCTGCAGATGTCTGCCAAAGAGGCGCCACTGGCCAGGACCCAGGAGGCCGCCACACTCCTGGTAGAGTGGGCTCGTAACCCCACAGGGGGTGGCACGTCCTGAGCCTGATATGCCATCGTGATGGCATCAATGACTCAGTGGGCGATCCTCTGTTTGGAGACAGTGCTTCCTTTCCGCTGTCCACCAAAGCAGACAAAGAGCTGCTCGGAGCTTCTAAGGCTCTGCATGTGATCCAAATAGATGCGTAAAGCTCGCACCAGACACAGCAATGCCCAGGCTGGTTCTGCCTCCTCCTGGGGCAGCGCTTGCAGGTTCACCACCTGATCCCTAAAAGGGGTTGTGGGAACCTTGGGCACATAGCCCGGTCGGGGTCTCAGGATCATGTGAGAGTAACCCGGACCGAACTCCAGGCATGATTTGCTGACAGAGAACACCTGCAGGTCCCCTACCCTTTTGATGGAAGTGAGCGCAGTCAGGAGGGCAGTCTTCAAAGAGAGTGCCTTAAGCTCAGCTGACTCCAAGGGCTCAAAGGGAGCTCCCTGTAGACCCCGAAGGACTACAGAGAGGTCCCACGAGGGGACGAGGTGCGGTCTGGAGGGATTCAACCTCCTAGTGTCTCTCAGGAACCTGATGATCAAGTCGTGCTTCCCCAAGTACTTACCATCTACTGCATCGTGATGAGCTGAAATAGTGGCTACATACACCTTCAAAGTGGAGGAGGACAGCCACCCCTCCAGCCTCTCCTGAGGGAAGGAAAGCACCGATCCGACTGCGCATCTCTGGGGGTCTTCACGTCAGGAAGAACACCACTTAGCGAACAGATGCCACTTTAAGGCATACAGGTGCCTCTTAGAGGGAGCCCTAGCCTGAGTGATCGTGTCTACCACCGCGGGTGGTAGGCCACTTAGGTTTTCCGCATCCCGTCCAGGGGCCAGACGTGGAGATTCCAGAGGTCTGGTCGCGGGTGCCAGATGGTGCCCAGCCCTGAGAAAGAAGGTCCTTCCTCAGGGGAATTCGTCGGGGGGGCAGTAGGTTTCTACTAGAACAACCTGCTCCTTGTCCTCCCTGACCTTGCACAGGGTCTGTGCAAGTAGGATCACTGGGGGAAATGCATATTTGCGTAGACCAGGGGGCCAGCTGTGTGCCAGCGCATCTATACCTTGGGGTGCCTCGGTCAGGGCGTACCAAAGCAGGCAGTGGGAGGATTCCCAGGAAGCAAACAGGTCTACCTGTGCTCGACCAAATCGACTCCAAATCAGCTGGACCACCTGAGGGTGGAGTCTCCACTCTCCCCTGAGGGTAACCTGACATGACAGCACGTCCGCTGCGGTGTTGAGGTTGCCCGGGAGATGAGTTGCTCGTAGCGACTTGAGGCGCTTCTGACTCCAGAGGAGGAGATGGCGGCGAGTTGTGACATGCAACGGGAGCATAGACTGCCTTGATGGTTGATGTATGCTACCGTCGCTGTGTTGTCCGTTTGGACTGACACGTGCTTGCCCTGGATCAACGGTCAGAACCTCCGTAGGGTGAGCAGTACTGCCAACAACTCTAGGCAGTTGATGTGCCAACGCATCCGCGGGCCAGTCCAGGAGCCGGCGGCTGTGTGCCCATTGCATCCGGTGCCCCAGCCCGTCTTGGAAACATCTGTTGTAACCACGACGTGCCTGAAGACCTGCTCTAGGGGAACCCCTGCCCGTAGAAATGCAAGGTCGGTCCAAGGGCTGAAGAAGCGGCGACAGAAGTCTGAAGCCAGTGCTGAAGCGGTTCAGACAGTTTAGCACCGACTGCGCACTCTCGTTCGTGAGGCGTGCTGTCATCGAGACTGAGTCCAACTCCAAACCGAGAAAAGAGATGCTCTGAACCGGGGAGAGCTTGATCATTTCCCAGTTGACCCGAAGCCCCAGTCGGAGCATGAGGTCCCTGTCTGCGCACTGCAACTCTCGAGAGTGAGCTAGGATTAGCCAGTCATCGAGTTAGTTGAGGATGCGGATGCCCACTTCCCTTAGTGGGGCAAGGGCTGCCTCTGTGACCTTTGTGAAGACACGAGGGGACAAGGACAGGTCGAAGGGGAGGACCTTGAACTGGTATGCCTGGCCTTTTAAGGCAAACCACAAGGAAGGGTCTGTGTTGAGGTAAGACCAAGACGTGGCAGTACGCGTCCTTCAGGTCTACCGCCGCAAACCAATCTTGATGCCGGATGCTCGTTAGAGTGCGTTTTTGCGTAAGTATCTTGGACAGGTGTCTGTGGAAAGCCCGGTTCAGTACTCGCAGGTCCAGGATTGGTCGCAACCCACCGCCTTTCTTCGGTACGATGAAGTAAGGGCTGTACAACCCTTTCTTCATCTCAGCTGGAGGGACAGGCTCTATTGCACCCTTGCGCAGAAGGGTAGCGGCGTTCTCGCCCTTCACCGAGGTGAAGCGGATGTCGCTGAACCTGGGCGGACGCCTGGCGAACCGAATCACGTAGCTGAGTCGGACGGTCTGGGTCAGCCATCACGATGGGTTGGAAAGCGCGAGCCATGTGGCCAAACTCCGGGAGAGGGGGATCAAGGGAATGATCACGTCAGATGTACCGGCGGGTGGGGCCTTGAGGTGGGGCGAAGCTCAAGGTGCCACGTTGAGGGGACTCGAGCCCCGTGGCCGTGCTGAGTCCAGAGACATCGAAGCACTTACCTGGCTCCTGCCGCCCACCATAATATTGGCCGAGGAGGGGGGAGGAGGAATCTCGTCCCCGTAGTCCACTGGAACCAATCCCGTGTGGCCGTTTTTTTGCCACAGCTGGGCGCACAGGGGTGGGGGGGGTCCGCTGCTGGAGCGATACCTGCCAAAATAGGATGGTGGACGGTGGTCATGGCCCAGGAGACAAGGGAACCATTCTTTTGTCAGGCTTTTGGGTGCCGCAGCCTCCTGGGCATGCAGCGACAAAAGATTCTCCTCCCAGCACTCCACCAGGGGATGGAGTGGTCTGTCAACCAGCCCCAGAGAAGTGGGTCTCCTCGCCCCTGGGTCGCCTGTCTCGTGGGCACTTCGAAGCCTTCCTCAGATTCTTAGCGGGCCGCCGCGAGACGGGTGGCGTCTGCTTCCTGCAGAGGGCTCCACAGCGGAGCCGGGCCACGGGGGCAGGCTGTGGTGGAGCCGGTGTTGTTGCTGCAAGAGGACGCCCTTGCCGACAAGCAGACAGGGTGTGGGGTCTTAAGCCGCGCCGGGGCAAGATATGTTGTAAGGCCTCCATCTGCTTCTTCACCACCGAGAACTGCAGGGCAAAGTCCTCGATGGCATCGCAAAACAGGCCAACCTGGGAAATGGGGGCATCAAGGAAACGTGCCTTGTCTGCCTCTCCCAATTTGACCAAAGGTGGCGCTCCTGGACCACCAGGGTGGACATCGCCTGCTCGAGAGACCGCGCCGTGACCTTCATTGCCCGGAGAGCGAGGTCGGTCGCAGAGTGCAGTTCCTGCATCAATCCAGGGTCAGAACTACCCTTGTGCATTTCTTTTAGCGCCTTGGCTTGGTGTACTTGCAGGAGAGCCATGGCATGCAGGGCGGAGGTGGCTTGTCCAGCGGCACCACAGGCCACGGTCGTCAGGGACGATGTAAACCTACAGGCTCTGGACGGGAGCTTCGGGCGCCCGCGCCAGATGGCGGTGCTCTGCGGACACAAGTGCACCACAAGCGCCTTATCCACCTGGGGGATCACCGAATACCCCTTGGCCGCTCCACCATCGAGGGTAGTGAGAGCGGGGGAGCTGAAAGACCGGGACCGGGCAGTAAAAGGTGCCTCCCACGATCTTGTCAGCTCCTCCGGGAAAAAAGGAATGGGGGCAGGGTTTGGCCGTGGGCGGCGCCCTGAGCCCAGGAACCAATCGTCGAGCCGCGAGGGTTCAGGGTTCCACTCTAGCCCGACGCTCGTGGCCGCCCAGGAAAGCATGTCCGTCATTTCCACATCGGCGTGAGGATGGGCGACCGTTCCTGAAGGAGGAAGCCCAGCCGAAGCCTCTGAAGCAGACTGGACAGGCCCACTCTCCGATGTTGCGCTCGATAACTCATCGTCTTCCCGAGCTCCGAACGAGAAGCCGAACTGAGACGAGCCGGCGGACTCATGTGAGAGCTCGATCGGGGCAAACCCGTAGGTAGAAGGACCGGTGCAGGGAGCCACTGGGAGCGACTGCAACGTTGCCATGGTCATGTTCTCGCAATGAGGACATGAATCATCCATGAACGATGTCTCCGTGTGGGCAGTGCCCAGACACGTAAGACAGTGATCGTGGCAGTCAGAAGCGGAGAGATAACGACCGCAACCAGGAATAACACACAAACGGAAAGGCATCTTTAAAAAGACATTCCGTGTGTGTGCCACACTTTTTGTGAATGAAAATATACTCTTTTAGAATATACTCTCTTATTTTCACTCTGCCGAAGTGCCCAGGGGCGTTCTCTGCACTCCACGGGTGCAGAGGAGGAGAAGCCGCTAAAATGCGCCATAAATCCAGCAGTTTTAGGTGCGTCTTTGGAGGGAATTGAATTCAGCGCACTGAATACAACCACTCGGCTCCGAAGAGAAAATCTGAATGAGTGGTTGCATACCACCTCCTTTTATACCCGTATGTCCAGGGGAGTGGCATGCAAATTCCACTTTTTCAAAAAAGCTGAGGTGTTTGGGGCTCCCAAGAGTGACCCCTAGTGTCACTACATCGAGTGAGTGACAGATAGGGAACCTTTATTTTTAATATTCACACAAACACCCACTCAATACAGCCACATGATTACCTAGATACCACAGTCATCATAGAAATAGGGCCCTATTTTAAGAGTGCTAGTGTTAAGCGCAGCGCTATGTCATAAGTCATAAGTCATAAGTGCAAAGTCAGTGGGCATGGCCATGCATGAGATTTTGGTGTTTTCGTGCAAGCATGTGCTAAGTCTAGGCACAATTGGGTTTAGCGAAATCACCCGCACAATGTGCAAATGGGCTGGATCAAGTGCAGTTTTCTCCAGTTATTCCACCGTCTGCATCCTATTATATAGTCCATTCCCTCAAACACCCATGATATAAACAAAAACAGCACATTCATAAGAAGTTGGTAGTGTAAATGGACTAGAAGAAATGAATTAGAAGAATTGAAAATTACATTATTGTGTGCATTAACTGCACAATGATTGTTGGGCATATTTCTATGACAGTGACACACTTTGCAATAACATTGCAAATTAGATCATAAATACAATTGTAAATTTAGACATAAAATTAATAATTGAAAATTATTTGTGTTAAACTATCTAGAGTTCATGATTTATTTTTCAATTATTAATTTTATATATATATATATATATATATATATATATATATATATATATATATATATATATTATTATTATTATTATTATTATTATTATTATTATGTTTAAGATCAAACATCTTAGCGCAATGACCTATTTCTCAGGAAAATAGTAAATTGCTCTGTGCGCCACTTCATTAACATACAATACACCCACAATTTGCACGCATATTGTTATTAGAATTAGTGTGCTCATGAAAATAGAGCCCATACGGTGTACACCATAATTAGAAGTGATGAATAACTTACCTTTACCAGTGTAAAATCTAATTGCAACCATTATCTGTTTCTCTGTTTCTCCTTACGTCACACAGAAAGCCAAATTGGGACAGAAGATGTACGTTTCTGCCATAGACTACCTAAACCCACAAAACCCTTTGCGTCCACTATTCTTTATTTGCTTGGTCTCCATATACAACAATGAGCATAACTATGAGATTATTGAAAGATATGATTTATTTTTTAGTAAATGAATCTGGACATATTTTTCAGAGTTGTTTAGTTTTGTGTAAAGACAATCAAAGCTTCAGCCATTAAACTAGACAATGTAACCTATGTTTTACAAAAGCGCATGCTGAACAGTGTTGTGTAAGTTACTCAAAAAGTATTTCACTACAAATGACTAATTACTTCTCTAAAATTGTTAACAGATTACTGACTATACTGATTACTTCATAGGAAAAGTAATCAATTTACTAATTACTTTTAAGTTACTTTCTAAGACAATGTTTGTTTGTTTTTGTTTTTCAGTCAATTAACTCAAATTAATGTACATATTTTCTCCTTGTTCATTGTAAGGATGAAACATGAGGTACTGATTGTATGACTTGTTTGCAACAATGACCCATTAGAGACATAAGTAATTCATTGAAAGACAGTAACTGTAATCTGATTACAATAATTTCAAATGTAGTGTCACTATTTTTTGTACTAAAAAAAGTCATTTGATTCCAATAATTAATTACTTGGTAATCAGATTACACCCAACACAGATGAAGAATATATTGTAAAACCAACAAAATATGCAAACTTTTTTATATTTTCTACAATAGTTAAGCAGGATAATCTGTGGAATTCAGCAGAATGGATTGAAATATGCTAAAATATACTAAAAATTAAACTGCACTCTAATTTGAAGCTGAAAGCAAATTAGACCTGCTATTAATAAAGAACCAGATATATAGCGGGTGCAGATTCCATGTAGGTCGACCAATGATGGAATTTGACCTGGAATAACTTGTTTTAACAGGAGCACAGATTACATTCAATTCCATTTCCAATTTGAATGCTGACCACTGGATGTCACTTACAAGAAACTGAAACCACTGAATAAATAAAGAAAACATGACAATATCTGGGTCTAGTTTGGTGCTCCACCACCTGCTTGAAGTCTTAAAAGAGTGTTAACTTATTTTAATAGTTAATATAAAGGCTGCCACAGTCTGCTGTTATGGGAACAAGTAAGTGATCAGAAAAATCAGACAAACACTTTGGAATAAGCATGGAAGAATATTGGAAAAGTGAAATTCAGTATTATGCATCCTCGGTGTCATCAACGAGTGTTTAACTAGCGCAGCCTGTAATATATTTTTTTTGTTTGTTTGTTTCTCTGTTGCAACTGAAGTGTGAGGTGTGTTTAATGTAATGAGTTGAGAAATGAATGCAAACATTATGACTCGTTTTTATACAATGATACTGTTCTTCAATTTGATCCGTCAGTATTGTGTGTACAGCAGTTGTCAATAGTTCACAATGTACAATAACCTTTATAATTTAGCTGAATTTATTTTTAATTAAAGAGCCAGACATCTTTGTATTTCATGGGTGACCATTACTGTTATTTCTGTATGTTGTTTCTGCTATAGTCATATGATACCGCTAACAATTTGTTACTGTAAAGAAATTGTCTGCAGCAGCTGTTATGTGTGAATAATGTGGTATTGTTTCCATATGCAGAAATACATAGAAAACAATTACAAACAGCTAAGAAGTAGCATAGCAATCACTGACAATCAAAATATTTGAAATAATATATTTATTTTTAGAAAGCATGTTCATTATATATTTTACATATATTTATAGTTTTTCTATTGTTGATTTGTCATATTATAACATTTCTTTATCTACACATTTTGCTATTTTGTTAAATATTGTCATTCATGGTATTTTTTATTTTATGTTTTTAATGAAAAATTTTGTGCACATTGTGTATCATTGTACAAACTACAAGGCTCAAAGGTATGTGATTTGGTTAAACAAAATCAGCCACAATTTTCATTGGATGAAATGTAGCCAATGGCAGCACCAAGTCAAAATGTAACTGACTGTTGTTAGGTGGTGGGTCCTGGCTCATAGTCGGTGTTCCAATCTCAAAGGGGTTCGGGTCTGTGCTTTGTGCAGGTCAGTCAAGTTCCTCTACACCAGACTCAGTAAATCATCTTTTGTGGACCTCACTTTGGGGCATTGTGCACAAGGAGCAGCTTGATTTGCAACTCTTATTAATGAGGGTAGCTGAAATAGCCAAACCCTGTTAAGTAGAAGGTGGTGTCCACATAATTTTGGCCATGTAGTGTTGATGGTAGTCAAGACATTTCTACTGCTCTCATTTATCAAGACTAACACAGGATTACTTGAGAATCCTTAGATAAATAGTAGAGACAGATGCTCCATCTGTAAACCCTAGACAGGGTAGATGTTATTTTTTATGAATGAAAACAAGGCTGTGAGGGATAGACATACTGTCTGTTCAAAGGGTTGAACGGTTCAATAGCTTGGTGTGGATCACTCAGCTGACGAAACATTAAAATATGTAGGATTCCATTACACTAAACTGGAAAAATCTGAACATTCGGCGTGATCTAGAACATTTAGTACAGCCCATAGAACGGACTGTAAATCTATCCCTTAAGCCTTGTTTTCAATGACAAAAAATAAATAAATGCCGCCTACCCTGACAAAAGCCGGGTTCACACTATACAATTCTGGCATCTTAGACACATTTTGAGGATCGTAAAAGATTTCTCGTAGAGCAAAATCTGCAGTCTTTGCTTAGTGTGACATGTTCATTCATGGCTGATTGATTTCCTTTGTAATGAATTGTAGCCTCCAAAACAAAGTTCTGACAGTGACTGATCCTACGACAGGCAGATGAGATACACCTCCCAGTCAACGCTGTCAGTTAGGATGATGGCGACCAAAGTCTTGGCTACAATGTGTATCGCACAGCCTCACATAATGTTGCATGGTGTTCCATAGCTTTTACCCATGATCTCACTTGGATCATATCGTAAAGTCTGGCAAACAACAATCGTAATAGATCGTAAATATTATACAGTGTGCACCCGGCTTAAGGTCTGTTAATGAAGAAAAAATTCACTATCAGGACTAACTTAAACTCAAACACGAACTCACATTGACATATTATATCATTAGTTCATTTAAAACAGAATTTAGATTAACTGTGTCTTGTACTTGGTGATACTTCAAACAAGTAATTGAACACTCTTTGTGTATAGCCCTGTTTTTAAATTTTTTAATTTGCCATTGCCCTCTTGCATACTGCGGTATAGTCAGGACATTCTGAAGGTGGCCAATTTTTGATTAGCTGTTGTCTTTGGCACACGTTGCACACAAATTGTCTGTGTGCCCTTGTTGGACAACCTCAGTTCAATATTTTTCAAAGTAAAAAAAAAACAGCTGCATTAGAAGCATTGTCCAGCCATATATTTGTGTCAGCTTTCTTCTATAGGTATTATGCAGCATTGACATTAACAGACACACATTTGCATTGCTTGATGCGTTGCACTTTCCGTTGTCGGTATGGTGGCTGTAGCCCAGGGCAGTGAAGCCGTATGGTAACCCTGGTTATCCGGCTTGGCCGGCAGAATGCACAGGATTGGAATGAAGAGTTGTGGTCTGGCACAGGCGCCATTTTTCGACTTCGATGTGGAAAGGTTTGGGACGTCAAATGGCGTGGGATGAAAAATGAGTTACATTGGCCATAGCAGAAGCGGTTGATCACGGTTCGGCTCAGACAGCCCTCCAAACTTACTGTTTGACGTAATGGCTGTGTTTTGCACCAGTCGCTCTTTAGGTACTTCCTCTCTGTGACCACTAGGGCCTCTCGGCTCGACGACAGCATGTCATGTTTACCTTTCTGCCGTCGTGAGGACTTGTGTTGGGGTAATGATGCTAAAGTGAGGGATGGCGATGACAGCTCGTTGCCCTTAAGCTTGTAAGGGGAGGGGATGGAACCTTGAGGTCGTGGCTTCTTGGTTTCCGTAGATACACAAAGGGTCCATGCCAAAATGGCAGGTATTGCCAGCTTCCAGAACATTCTATGAGATAAGATTGAAAAAGGGAAAACACATTTTTAGTGCTTTTGAAGGGTATTCGAAAAAAGAAAAAAAAAAAAAACATTTATTATATGTCAACTGGCATAATAAAGGTACTGCATATTGAAATATACAATTTAACATTGTACTTTATTTTAAAGCTGAAGTGTGTAATTTCTGTGCAACTAACGCCAAATGGAATTGCAAAAATAATCACTGTTTTCAAACTCTCTCTTTCTTCCATTGGTTGTAAAAACACATAGTCCAGCGCCAAACTCACACTATTGGTCGAGCTAATGTTTTTTTGGTCTGGGCGCGTCGCTCAAACAAACAAAGGAATGATTTGAAAGTGCAACAGAGCCACAGTGTTACACTTTTAGGTTAAAAAAACCCATGCAAATTACTTATTTATACAGTATTTATACAGTCATTGCCTCATATTAAACTTGGATAATTTTATCACACACCAGCTTTAAAGTATATTGACATGTAATTGTTCATCTGAATTTGAATAAATGGTTATACCTCATTAGTGCTGGGTAGATTACTTCTGAAATCTGGTACTTATTACAAATTACACGGTTTAAACTGTAATCAGTAACATAATCTTTTAGCTTTCACTTTTAGGTAGTCTAATTTGGTTACTTTTGGATCATGTTTTGAAGAAAATCAAATAATTTATTTTATATGTAATAAGTACCAATCAATACTCCTTTCATTAAACATTAGTAAACATAAAATCATACAGAAACTTGCTGGTTGAAAGGTGCTTAAAGGGTCATAAAAATAATACTATATTACCCAAGATAGGAGACAATAAAAACATGTTTGTTATCCATAAAAAGTAACTGTAATCTGATTATTCACATTATAAAATGTAATATAATCCAATTACAGTTTCTCAGTTTTTATAATCTGATTAAATAATTCTGATTACATGTAATCTGTTACTACACAGTTACCTGAAATGCTAAAACAGCTGATGTATAATAAACTAATTTTACATGGCACAAATTAGGATTTAGACCTGGGTTGAAGCTGGCAGATGTCATTACTATATTCTTTATTTTAGTAAAACTGTATTGTTTTATTTTGTTTAGCCTTAAAAAATTACTGTTGCAGTACCATGGTACAGTGATGGTATCAAGTGGGAATGGGAATGATGACCATATTCATTCATATACCATGGTAATTACATGTTACTCCAATATACCTCAAAGAATATCATACTGTTTCCATGGTACATATAAAAAAAATATCCACAATGTCCAGAAAACCATGGTAATGCAGTGCATTGTTTTAATGTTACTTGACTAATTTCTCATTCTTTGTACTGGATATGGTGTCTTTCCTTAAAAAGCAGAGTGCTGCTTATCATGTAATGTTGATAAAGATAATCCCAGTCTTTGGTCTAAATCCTCAATCCTGTTTATCATGGCGCCCTCTGCCAATGTGGCTTTAGATAACCCACAATGTTGATAACCTCTGACATTTCTGATACTCTACAACCACTGGCCTTGTTTTGTTCCTCTCTTTCTCATGGCCAACATTCTCTTTCATCTTGTCTGCTGGGTACATTGGGAATAAAAGCACAGTTGTATTTATGCATTTTTGTTTGTACCTTCCACAGGCTTTTTGAGGGGATGAGGATGTTTTTGTGGACAGACCAACCTTAAGAGCCCACGGAAAGCCTGGAGCTACATAAAGCACTTTTACCTCCTTTTCACTTCGTAAAACAAGAGTTAAGCAACAGGCAGGCCCAGTAATACTGTAAAACTTTCTCCAAAAGTCTAAAAGCATAAATATACAGATTTAAAGCAAACGCCTGCTTGCTCATGTTTCACTCTAAATGAGATTTACATTAGTCCCACTCTGAAGAGGAATGACAATGAAATTGAGGGGCGTTTCATTTGGATGTTTTAAAGTGCTGTCATAATTGACTCATCCTTATGTTGTGCCAAACTCATATGACTTTCTTTCTGCTTTGGAACACAAAAGATGTTTGGCAGAATGGTCAGTCTCAGTCCCTGTTAAATTTAATTGAATGGGAAAAAAAGATGCCAAAAGCAATTTGAATGATGGCTGAGGCTAACATTCTGCCTAACATCTTCATTTTGTGTTCCAGTGAGTAAATAATTACAGAATTTTCATTTTTGGCTGAATTTTTACTTTTTTCTTTAACATGGTCAGTGTAACACAAATATGAGTACATTTGTTTAGCTAGATAGCACATAATCCTAAATATTTCTTATTAATTTAACATTTAAAATGTATAAAATCCTACAAATTTATCTTATTTCCAGGCTTAAATAATCCCAGATTTTCATTGTGGTCTCAGACGTCTGGACCACAATGTATATTGGGTTATCGGAAAGATTCATTCACTTCTAAGGCTACAGTTCTCTGTGACTTACACGGTGGCAGAAAGGAATGGATTAATCATCCGTATCTCCCTCCATAAGTGATGCCGGCAGCCATTAATGCTGTTTACTTTTACACCAGTCCCAGAATGCTCATGCAGATACACAGGGCTGCCCATCAAAAGGGAGCCATGAGGTTTCGAGGAAGTGGCCTTTATGTCTCTGCTGAGGCAGGGTTAAATAATGAGAGCTTTGCTTTTGTCAGTGGTGAGATATGGAGGGGACGTGTAAACAGTAGGCAGAGTACCATGTGAATGTTATTAGATCAGGATGTAGGAAGTTTAGCAGTCTTGGGTTTCACTCTTTTCGATGACCACCGAGTGACTGGAGGGCTCAGTTTACTGGTAGCTCCATCATAAAGATTTTGTGTGAAGAAAAAAAGGAATACTGGGATGTGACAGTGGACTCCTTAGAGAAGTGGTTCTCAACTGGTTTTGCTTCAGGACCCAGATTTTCCCTTACAAAAAAATCTAGTTCTGACAAATTTGCTGCAAACTTCCCACTTATTATTTTCATATGCAAATGAGCTTGCGATTCATTGCAAATATTTGCTAGAAGTTTGCAGCAAGTAGAAAAATATTGAGGGGAGTTTGAAGTATGCAGCAGGTTTGCAGCAAGTTTTGCAGAACTCTCAATTTTTGTAAGAGTTTAGTGGCGACAACACAGTACTGAAATTGTTTTTTGTACTAAAGTAACAAAATCTCCTTAAAATAAATAATTATTTAGATTGTTCAATTTGAATGGAAAAGGGCATTTATTTATTATGTGACCTGCTCCATGATTTTGAGTCACCCAAAACACATTTTGAATTTTATGCAGAGGTGGGTAGTAACGCACTACATTTACTCCGTTGAATGGGACATTTACGAGAGCGGAAGTTCACACAGCTGCGCACGCTGAGCCGCTGCCACAGACTGTCACTCAGTCACTGCTGCAGCATCAAGCTCTTCAGAGTGAAACACTTTCTCCGCACCGCACAGTAAAAAAAAATGAATAGTTTCGTCATGCAATGCCTTCATTTAACACCAAGACAAGCTGATATTTCTAGATTAAAATCACAGCTCCAATTTAAGGCAGCACGCTGAGGTAAGTTTTGGCTGTAATCCTAACGCGGGCTTTTCTGTGTAATGAGATGGTCATTTTCAGGGTGATTCTGTAACTGGGCTCTCAGTTTTTAAGTGTACATTTTTAAATCAGTGCAGCAATATATCAGTGCACTTTGTCCCGCGTCTCGCATGTCATGAGCAGTATTTACGCTTTTACCCCGCACCCTCGCAGGGGTATTGGAAACTATCGCAGCTACTTCAGGCGGATTAACTGTATAAATCCATGTACACATCCAAGTTAAATGTAAATCACTGCCATTCGCGTGATCGACAACTGGAGCGCGAACAGACATCATTTCTGAGTGTTCACAGCGAGGTGTGAGGTGTGAGATGTGTGGGCGTGAGGCTGTCGTATGGTGAAAAGAGTGTCTGTGTCCGCAATCGTTAACTCATTCACTATTTCCTATATAGTGAATGGCAGTTAGTGCACTAAATCTCAGCAGTAAGTGAACGAAATGAGTGAATTCGGATGCTGACGTATACACTGAGTGTCGGAGCTCTGAGTCTGTCGCAGAAACAACGTCACAAATGAAATTTTTAAATACTTGGGCCTTACTTATTATTATTATTAAATAATATATTAATACAATAAATCTTAATTCTGTTTGTCATTTTTAATATGTACTGTGTGTTAATATAAAGAGTAAACACATTTTATCAAATAAAGAGTACATTTTAAAATGTATCTGTATGTTTTACCACTATATGTTATTATGTTATTTTAATCAAGTAATGATTTGTCAAAAAGTAATTTACTACATTCAGCATGAAATAAAACATTGCAGGAGTGAAGGAAGCAGTAAACTCCCAGCTCGTACGTCTTCCCCGTGGTGGATTGTGGGCAATTAACATCAAATGTACACTCAAAATTAGAGTGTATTGTCGGTAATAATGAGTGAACGAATGTAGGGAACGAGTGGCTCACTCAGAATTCAGACACTCCTACAAAATGGCAGACACCCGAAATAGTGCACTATATAGTGGATAGGGGGCTGTTTCAGACACAGCGAGTGTTCCACGGGGTTGGTGCCCTACGCACTAGGCTGCGTATATTTAGAGAGCGGTGGTACTGCAGTACAGAACTAATGATCTAAACACTTACGACACTGAAAACTGTAACTACATTGAAATAAGAATCCACACAGGACTTTAAAAGCTATGAAATAGTGAAAGAAGGCATTAATAAAGCATGATCTTGCTTTGGTTTATATTTCAGCATTATATATAATGTCCTTGTGGGACATTTTCACGTTTTCACTGTAATAATTACTAGATTATTTGGAATAATTTCCAAACCTCACTTATTGACAAATTCATCCAGATCTGACAAGAGCCCTTAAAGGGATAGTTCAACCAAAAATGACAATTCTCATTATTTACTCTCCCTCATGCCACCCCAGATGTGTATGACTTTCTTTCATATGCTGAACTCAAATTTCTCAGCTCTGTAGGTCCATACAATGCAAGTGAATGGGTGGCAACCTTTTAAAGCTAAACAAAATCACATAACTCAGCATAAAAGTAATCCATAAGACTCCAGTGGTTAAATCAGTATCTTCAGAAGTGATGTGATAGATGTGGGTGAGAAACAGAGAAACAGATCACTTTCACATTATTCTTCTTGTGTTTTTGATGATTCACATTCTTCTATGCATATCTGCTGTCTAGCAAAAAATGACAGATATTGATCTGTTTCTCACCCACACCTATCATATCACTTCTGAAGACATGTATTTAACCACTGGAGTTTTATGGATTACTTTTATACTGCCTTTATGTGCTATTTAACGAGGGGGCAGTGGTAGCTCAGCAGTTAAGGCTCTGGGTTACTGATCAGAAGGTTGGGGGTTCAGGCCCCAGCACCACCAAGATGCCACAGTTGGGCCCTTGACCCTATCTGCTCCAGGGGTGCTGTATCATGGCTGACCCTGCACCCTGACCCCAGCCTAGCTGGGATATGTGAAAAGAAGAATTTCACTGTATATGTGCAAATGTGTGATAAATAAAGAAAATTATTATTTGGAGCATCAGAATTTTGGCCTACAGAGCTAAAAGATTCTTTTAAAATCTTAATTTGTGTTCTGCAGAAGAAAGGAAGTCATACGCATCTGGGATGGCATGAGAGTGAGTAAATGATGAGAGAATTTTCATTTTCAGGTAAACTATCTTTTTAAAGTGATAGCTCAGCCATAATTTAATATTCTGTCATAATTTCCCTACCCTCATGTTGTTCCAAACCAGTGTGACACTGTATTATGTTGAACACAAAATATGTTAGACAGAATGTTAGGGACTGACAGTCTCAGTCACCATTCACTTTCAAAATATGGAGAGAAAAAAAACACATTCACTGAAAGTAAATAGTGACTCAGGACATTCTGAATATTCTGTCTAATATCTCCTTATTGTATTGCATGGAAGAAAGAAAGTCATACGGGTTTGGAACAACATGATGGTGAATGATGACAGAATTTCCATTAATAATAATAATAATTCTGTAGTACATGTTCAATGTGTATTATGTAATGGAATATTGGGGAGTAAACGTCTATTATGTCATTTGTGAAAGTAACGAGTTATTCACTACTTGAGTACTCTTTTAATTGGATACTTTCTTACTCTTACTCAAGTAATTATTTATGTTAGTACTATTACTTCTACTTGTGTAATAATTTTTTTAAGTAATTGTACTTTTACTTGAATACAGTTTTTGGCTACTCTACCCACCTCTGGTTTTATGCACAAAAATAAAAAAACATTTACTGATCCAGCAGTAATTGTGCATTAGCAGCTCATGAATAAGCATGAGACTGTGTTGGCTGAACACCTCAAAGCTCTTTTGCATGAGTAGAAGTTTGATTAAAAATGTTGTTGTACGTAAAGAACAGCAAAACAGTGTTGACTTCCTGGTTGGACATTGTAAATGGAGAAACAAGTTAAACACTGTCCTGTAAAACTTTTGTGTTAGGGTTGGGGTTGTTACTGCATATATTAGCAATGGTTTGAAATAGAATTTGAAGTAGAAATATAATACACTGATTCTTGAGATAATGTCCTACATACAAAAGTCCTCTTTATGTTAAAAATCAAGAAATTCATAATAATAAAAAATACTGAACAAGTTAAATCTAAAGGAAATGTGAATACTCAGGGAATTTTTTACTTATATTTTTAAGTAATTCCATTACAACTTTTAATTATATTTTCCATCAAAGTTGTGTCCTCACTTTGCGTCAACTCCGTCAGATTTATTAAGCCAATAATACGCTGAGACAGAAGTAGACCAATAGTAGGTTAATGTTCAATGAAATAAAAATAATGCAAACAATATTTTTACTTTTAAAGCCACTTTTTGTATTTCCTAAATGCTTTACTTGTCTGTTGCCACAATATTACTAAATATATTTGAATGATCTGAATTATAATATTTATTCAGATTATATATTATATTTATAATTATTTTAATTATTCTAAATTACCTTTATGTGGGGGCCTTTCTCTGTAAATACTAGTATGTGATCAATTGCGAATAATTCGATAAATTGATCTGCAATGTGTGTTTCAATCAAAAAGCTAACTTGTCTCACCTCTGTATGCCTGAGCCTCATACTTTCAGATTTTTAGTAGTGAAAGTGAAAACGCACACACACACACACACACACACACACACACACACACACACACACACACACACACACACGGAGGGGCCATAAATCCCCCCCTGAAAAAAATGTGGTTTGGAGATAATGACAGTGCCTAGTTGGATCATATGCAAGAAAATAAACTCTCTCTCTCTCATTCTCTCTGTATATATATATATATATATATATATATATATATATATATATCTCGCGCATGTGCGGTGTGTCTGGGAAGAGCGTGTGAGTGGAAGGAGTGAGTGGCGGCACTGAGTGAGTTTCAAACTTTTCCTTTCTTCCTTTCTAATTTATTTTTCTTAATACTGGTTTGGATAAGGAGATAAGGTGTTAGTGTGTGATTTTTGTCAACATAACTGAAGATGGTGGGGGGTATTTGTGGGATGAGGGGAGGGGAGTGTCATCCATTATAAGCGTTGAGCAGGGGGAAGCAATTGCACCACCTTTAGTGAGCCGTTGGCGCCCCCCCTTTACATGGCGCCCCTATGCATTGCATACCTTGCATATATGGTTTTTGTGCCTCTGCCTGTGGCTAAAGATACTCAAAATAAGGGAAATGATGCTGAGTGTAACTCAGCCCCAAAGCAAAGCTCAATTGCTATGTAGAATGATGATTTGGTTGAAGTGATTAAAGAATCCGGAGAGCATGGTGCATTTATGGGGAGTGATGATTCCAGAGAGATGCAGATAGAAAGTGGTAGTGTGTCTCAAATTGATGCTGAATTTATGACTGAGAAGACTAATTCACAGGGTATTGTCAGTGATTTAGATAGTGAGTGTTTGGACTTAATTGTTGATGAATTGACTGATTCAACCTCGCAGGAAAGCTCCGTGGGGAAATTTACGAAGCATTGCTATTATACTGTTGGACAAATCAATTTTTTTTTAGATGGAAAACCAAAAGTTGAGATGTTCTTTCCTGATCTAAAACTTTTTATTGAATCCTCTGCTATTGTCATGAAGAAAGCGTCACTAGAGGAATTGGATCAGCCTAAGCGTTGTCGCCTTAAGAAATTTGTGAACGCTGTTAAAATGAGAGTGAAGAACTGCCCTCTAAAGAGCTAAGTCATTATGCATAGAACATTATATTGCCGTTTCATTCCTTTTTTCTATTTTCATCCTGATGGCATCCTTTACATTGGACATTGGATCCTTAAACATTAATGGATGTAGAGATGTACAAAAGAGAAATGCCTTATTTATGTTCTTACATCTTAAGAAAACAGTTATGATTTTGTTACAAGTGACACATACTGATATTGATAATCAGGCTGAGTGAATAAATGAATGGGAAGGCAATATCAGATTAAGTCATGGTACAAACCTGAGTGCAGGTGTCGCTTTATTATTTTCATAACGAGTAAGAGAGGTTTTTTTTTTTTTTTTTTTTTAAATAATACCTGGGCGCATTTTGAGAGCTGCCATAATGATATACAGCACCAGCTTTTCTTTTTTCAATATTTATGCACCAAATATAGGAAGCGAGCGTAGTAGTTTATTGTATAAATAAGATTATTGTAATAGGTGGTGATTTTAACGGTACCATAGATTACACTTTAGATAGAAATCACAAAGAACCTCATCCTGGCTCAGCAGATGTTTTTAAATCTTTAATTAATAAATATAATTTTGTTGATTTGTGGAGACATGCTTATCCTCAAGTTAGACAGTATACTTGGCTAAAAATGTATTCAAATAAGGTGTCTGCTGCAAGACTTGATATTTGTTATGCTGAGGCCTGTAATAAAGGAAGATTCTTTGGTAGTTGTATCTCAGCAACTTCTATGTCAGATCATCATTGTATTTCCATGTCTGTGTCTGTTCTGTCACCTAAATCCTATCAGTCACACTGGCACTTTAATAATAGATTACTGCAAGATCACTTTTGTGTGCACTCCTTTCATCACATTTGGAAGTCTTGGAGAGAGGAGAGATTTAGTTATACATCCCTAAATCAATGGTAGGATTTAGGAAAAGTGCAGATTAAAATGTTTTGCCAGCAATATACTGCACATAGTACTGAAACCCTAAAAAAGAAAGATGATCACCTTGGAGCATGAAATACTTCAGCAAAACTACCATAATGAAGGGGGTGGAATACGATCAGCTGACATTATTGAAAAGAATAAGTGTCTTCTGAAGGAAGGATTTATTGGAAAAGCAGGGTAAAGAAGCCCTTGTGAGAGCCAGATATGCAAAGCACGATGATATGGATGCCCCAACAACCTTTTATTTTTTTCTTTTTTTTTTTTTTTTTCTTTGGCATTAGAGAAAAAGTCAAGAGAGCAAAAATATTTTCATAAACTGAAACTTCATATTGGTGATGAAACAATGAATCAACAAGAAATTATGGCTTCTGCCATTTCTTTTTATGAAAAACTTTATCAGTCAGAGCATTGTGATGAAGCAGCAAACGAGGAGCTTTTTCTGGACCTTCCAGAGTTGTCAAAGAAAGAGAAACTGGAGCTGGAGGGCCTTCTGACTTTTTCTGAACTTTCAAGGGCTGTGCAAGAACTGAATAGTGGGAGATCACCTGGGTTGGATGGTCTCTCTAATGAGTTTTACAGAAGTTTTTGGAACTCGGTTGGACAAGATTTATATGACGTTCTCTTAGAATCCTTTAACAAAGGCTATTTACCCTTGAGCTGTCGAAGAGCAGACTGATATGAATCCCAAAAAAGTGGAATCTTGGATATTTAAAGAACTGGTGTCCTGTGTCCCAATTATGTACTTATGTACTTTTGATTTTAAAATATTATCAAAGCCTTAATCTATAGGTTGAAGAAATGTATGGCAACTATAATTCATACTGTATCCCCAAATGGACAATTTTTGACAATCTATTTCTATTAAGAGATGTAATTGCAGTAGCAATTATCTCTTGATCAACTGAAGGCTTTTGATAGAGTGGACCACTTATATTTATTAAAAACTCTGAAGGCCTTTGGCTTTGGTCCACAATTTATATCTTGTATTAAATTGTTATAAAGCACAACATTCAGTACACTCAGAATTAATGGTTGCCTAACTAGGCCTTTTGCTGTAACAAGAGGCATAAGACAAGGATGTAAAACTTACAGCGTATGCAGATGATATAACTGGATTCATTAGAAACACTGATGATATGACTGCTTTGACTTCTAGTTTGAAGACTTTTCAAAAAGCAACATCTGCTTGCATTCATTGGGATAAGTGCACATCCCTGTTGTTAGGGGAGTGGCAAATAGCGGGGCCTCCTCAGCTTCCACAACAGTGCAAATGGACTAAAGATGGCTTTAAAGTACTTGGGATATATCTAGGAACTGTCTTCAGTTGGGAAAAATTGGGAAGGATTGTAGATAAAGTTGTGGGTTGACTGCAAAAGTGGAGGTGGATCCTCCCAAAGTTATCTTACAGAGGGAGATGTTTAATTGTAAATAACCTGGCAGCTTAAATGTTATGGCACAGACTTACAGTGTTGGATCCTCCTGAAGATTTACTTATTACAATTCAAAGAGCCTTTGTGAATTTTTATTTTTTTGGGGGGAAGGTCATCATTGGCTTCCTCCTGGAGTTGTATACCTCCCAGTGATTGAAGGAGGTCAAGGACTTATACATATGGAGGCAAGCGTCAAGACAATGAGACTCCAAACATTACAAAAGCTGCTATATTGGTCAGATAAAGTACCCTGGATTGCCTTTAGTATATCTATATTTTAAAGTCTTAGAGGAATTGGATTAGATAAACAGCTGTTTTAATGGAAAAATCTGTTGTTTCAGAAGTATGTTGTCCTCTTTTTAATTTTTATACATTTGTGCATAAAGTGCACCTATTATGATTTTTAAACGTGCCTAATTTTGTTTTAAAGGTCTCATACAATAGATTTGCATGCATCCAAGGTCAAAAAACACTTTAATTGGCTCATAATTTAAATTGCATCATTACCTTTTTTTTCCCAGTGTCAAAAACAACTCCTTCAATGATCCATTCTAAAGGATTCATTCTAAACTCCTCCTTTCAGAGAGCCTACTCTGCTCTGATTGGTCAGATGTCCCAGTCTGTTGTGATTGGTCTACCGCTTATAGCACGTGTCGGAAAGGAAACGGCCACTACCATATCCGAGTTTCAGCTCCGTCTGAAAAAGTGTCTGTTTTACCTTACCAATTTGAGCCCGAGTCCGATAGTGATACATCGGAAGATCAACCCGAACCACCATCGCAAGCACGATGAGAACAGGACATTTCTCTGTGGTAAGTTTATATGTAGTTTGACAATAACGTGAGTTAGCCGGTTAGCAGAAGCTAACAGCTAACAGGCTAACAGTTGCACTGGCTGTACATGTAAACAGACCAGCGGCGGGTTTTTTGTTACCAAATTACGTAGGTTAGTACAGGAAGTAAGTCTGGAATTACTAACAACTCGTTTCAGGTGTTCAGAATCGGTTCTTTCTTTTGGGTGTCAATAACTCTATATTATATGCACTTTGATTTTTGAAACTTTGCAGACTTTTTTACATTCGCAAACAGCTATGTAACACACTACATGAAAGGTAATATTTGAAAAACCATAATAGGTGCTCTTTAAAGCCTGACAATTGTTTAAAAGGTTCAGAGAGGGTAATGAACATTATGGTGCTTTAGAACCATTATTTTTAACCGTCTTTTTAAAACAAAGTCTTCAATTTCAATTTCGGGTTATAGATAATTTTTTTTAAAGACAGGAATAATTACTGTAATGGATTTTATTGATTTTACAAAAGGTCAGTGTCATTCAACAAGATCAATTGCTGATCGAGCTGGGCTTAGATCAGAGAGATATGTTGATAGATTAATTGAGGACCATAAAAATCCTTTCCTCTGTATTTTTTAACATATGTGGATAATTTTATGAAAAAGTGGTATAAAGTCTTTAGAGTTAAACTTATTTTTGAACTGGATTAGGACATAGGTAAGACTTTGTTATTAAAGGGAGTTCAAGATGTATTGTTTCAAACTATTGAAAAAAAGATTTTGTACTGTATGTGTGTAAAATCTCTATATGCTACACAATTGAAAGGACGTACTGATACTAAATGGAGAGAATACTACTCTATCCCTTCAGAAATAAGTCAATCTTGGAGGTTGTATAAACCTCCTATTCCTAAGAGATCTGGAGATCTTCAGTGGAGAATGTTCCATTGTGCTGTGGCAACAAATAATTTGTTGTCAAAATTCAATGGAATGATTTCATCTGCATGTCCTTTCTGTAATATTACTGATACTGTATTTCATCTTTTTAGTGATTGTATTAGATTAACCCCTTTGTTTGTATTGTTGGATAAAATATTCAACAAGCTTGTTTTTTTTTGTTCACAAAAAATCTGTTTATTCTGGGCTGTAAGTATAAGAAGGAGTGACAGGAACAGTGCACACTAGGTAATTTTCTGGTGGGTCAAGCTAAGTTAGTTATTTTAAAATCCCACAGATGCAAAAATGAGGGGGAGGGAATATTGATCTGGCTGGAAATTTTAAGTCTTTAGTAGAGTATCGAGTCACTGTAGAATATGAATACTGTAAATTAACAGATAATATGTATATGTTTGAAACAAAGTGGGGTAAGAGATGAGTTTGGAAATTTGATATATAATTGGTGATAAGCGTTGTACTACTTGCTTCTTTTTGGCTTTTGTTTATGTACAATCAATGTGTTAAAGCTCTTTTTGTTTTTAATTAATAGGGTTTTAAAAGTTAAAAAAAAATCTCTCTCTCTCACTCTCTCTCTCTCTCTCTCTCTCTCTCTCTCTCTCTCTCTGTCTGTCTCTCTCTCCCTCGTGTGCATGTGAGATAAAAGGACAGACATCCTCCACTTTTGCTTATGGCATACTGCTGCTGAAATTGAACATGAGAAAAATAATTGTGAAAAAATTACCAGATTGAGGAATATTAAAATTAAGCAAGTTTACAGGGTTCCAGCAGTAATGGAAAATCTGAAAATGTCTATTTTAGTGCCTAAAATTCAAGGAGGTTTTCTAAGACCTGGAAAAATTATGTTACTAACCCTAACCTTAAATCACTGGAATTTGTAATGTTAATTTTTTTTTTTCTACTTATGCTCAGCTCTAAAATATTTAATTGACTTGAAATTGCTTTTTGTGAGTAAAAACTCACAAAGTATATATACATATATACAGTAATATATATATATATATATATATATATATATATATATATATATATATATATATATATATATATATATATGTATATACTGTATATATAAACTTAACCAACAATCTCAAACAACTGGAAAAGTTGTGGAAATTCATTGGTCAGAAGGTCTACTGTAATTTTCAGAACTCTTAATATGCTGAAAGTACTACTTTTGTGTGATACCTATACACTAAAACTGATATTTTACACTGAAACTACCCTGTGTGTCCTGGTCCCGCAGTACACTGCAGCTAAAAACTGTTTCAGTGGAATGACTGATGTTAGAGAATCAGTGTAGCATAAAACAAGCAAACCACAAGTACCAGCAGAAGCCAGCGTGCAGTCCTTAAGAGCTAGTGATTCTAGCATCTGACCAACCACTGTAAAAACCCAAAGCAAGCTTTCACTCACTCTTCCACAAGCAGTGTTGGGGAGTAACGGAATACATGTAACGGGATTATGTATTTAAAATACAAAAGATAAGTAACTGAATTCCACTACAGTTACAATTGAAATCATTGGTAATTAGAATACAGTTACATTCAAATAGTATTTTGATTACTGAAGAGATTACTTTGCATTCTATTGTCATTTGTTTAATTTAATATTTAGTCCTTTCAGATGGAAAACATTTATACATATAAATGAGATCCAAAGTGCATTTGAACAGCGGTGAAACACTTTCTTATGATGTGTTACATTCATATGAGTAGACAGAGAAGTAAGTTTGAAGTAAGTTTGGAGCAGAAGAAATAGAAATAAACCGTGTGTAAATTGTCAGCTTTACGCTAAGCTAAAATGCTATTTCTAGCCATTTTACATGCACATGTTACCAGGCATGATCATATTTTTTTATCAAGGAAATTCACGTTAGATCATAATTTCTTTTTTTCTAGTAAGACCTTTGATATTAGGGCAAAAATCGTATTCTTGATAATAATTTTTGTATTGTTTTCCTGTAAAAATATCTAAAAATCCTTAAAACAAGACCAATTAGATTAATCTTGTTTTAGAAACAACACTGCATAAGATATTTAGGTTTTTCAGAGAATGTATTTTTAACGTGTATTTTGTCTTACTGTACTGGCAGAATTTTTATAGTCAAAACAAGTGAAAAATCTACCAATGCTGAAGAAGTAATCCAAAGTATTTAGAATACGTTACTGACCTTGAGTAATCTAACGGAATATGTTACAAATTACATTTTACAGCATGTATTCTGTAATATATAGTGGAATACATTTCAAAAGTAACCCTCCCAGCCCTGTCCACGACTTCTAGAACCCATGACAAATGAAGCCATACCCAAAATCCTAAAGCTCTCTATCTCTCTCAGACACTCACACACACACACACACACACACACACACACACACACACACACACACACACACACACACACACACACACACACACACACACACATACATACATGCACACACAAACACACACAACATCTTCACACACATAAACACTAACTGGCACCACAAAATTATGAATTTGACAGGAGTGACCATCACTGCAATTATGTACCTCACACAGCCACATGTAAATCTCTCCATAACATTAACACACTTAAATACACACAGTAACATTCAACCTTACACTTAATTCACTTAAAAATGAAAATTCTGTTGTCATTTTCTTCTGTTGTTCCAAACTTGTATGACTTTCTTCTATGGAACAAAAAAGAAGATTTTAGGCAGAATGTCAGGGACTGATAGCCAGTTTAACTGTAGGGAAATAAGGTGTAATTAAGGTGAACGGTGACTGAGGCTAACATTTAGCCTAAAATGTATTTTTGTGTTCTACAAAATGAAGAAAGTCTTACGAATTTGGAATAGCATGATGGGGAGTTTTTAATCTTTTAAACTAGCATTGTACACAGTTCTTCTAAAAGCTCATGCATGCTAAAGATCATGTTCCTATGGAGACACACAGCTTGTTTACATCAAATTCATTAAATCAAATGCAGCCACCATGCAATCAGTATGTATGGCAATCAAGTGTGTGTCAGGTATCGTCTCTGATTAATGGAACACGTTTATGCAGTGTGTGCTTAAAGCAATTTCAGCACTATCTCCAGACCATATTCAACCCATAGAAGTCAAGAGGATAGATGAAAGTGATGCTTGCTAAGGCAATCTTAATGTAATATGTTATGTACAGAGTGCATGTTAATCTACACCACAAGAACCAGGATGTCCCACCATGAGAACATAAAGTGCTGAACAAAAGAAACTGAAGACAAGTGACCATCTCCAAAGATCTTTCTATTACACAAGAAATTGGATTGTGCATCAGATCTGTGGTGCAGAAGGTAGCACATTCACTCTTGACAAAAATCAGTTGTCGTTTCACGGGGACCCAGGTTTGAATCTTGCATGGATCATGTCCTGACCCCGATTCCTCACTTTCCTGTCCATCTATACTATCCAGGGGTATAAAAAGTACTTAGAATTTATACTTAAGTGAAAATATGAGGAAAAGAGGACTCAAGATGGCGCCGAGTATGGCTGCTGCGTTGCGAGCTCCGACACAACATGGTAGTGTTTTGTTTGTTTTGTTCACAATTCTTATGTTTTTTGTCTTGGATGTTGTCTGCCTTATTGTCTACGACAGACAAACACTTTTGGACATTGGTTCAGCAATTTCACACCGTAAACCGGACTTCAGATTCCTCAATGCTGATCCGCTGTTTACAAACACGCAAGCGGAGCCCTTTGTCTGGGCAGTCCGGACGCGGAAACGCAGGAGGAAAAGGGGAAACAGAGCCGGCATTCTCATCAGAGTAAGACGCCGCGCAAATCGACCCCCGCTACCCAGTATTCTACTGGCAAATGTTCAGAAACTTGGATGTCTGCAGAGATTCCAGACTCAGTCATTGAACCCGCGGGGTTCTCCGTGCACTGAGCGGACAGAGCGAAAGACCTCTCAGGTAAAAGCAGAGGTGGTGGTGTATGTTTTATGATCAACAAATCCTGGTGTGATCAGAGGAACGTACATTCTATCAAGTCATTCTGCTCACCTGATCTGGAATTTCTCACGCTTCTGTGTCGACCATTCTGGCTACCGAGGGAATTCACAGCGGTCATTATCACAGCTGTGTACATCCCCCCACAAGCCGACACAGACCGAGCAATCAAGGAACTGTATGGGAGTATAAGTGAGCAGGAAACCGCGCACCCTGAGGCCACGTTCATTGTGACCGGGGACTTTAATAAAGCCAGTTTCAAATCAGTCGCATCAAAATACCACCAGCACATTAGTTTCAACACACGAGGGGACTGGGTTTTGGACCATTGCTACTCTCCCTTCTGGGATGGCTACAAATCCCTCCCCCACCCACCATTTGGCAAATCGGACCACTCTTCCATTCTGCTTCTGGCCGCTTACAGGCAGAAACTGAAACAGGAAGCACCCACCCTCAGAACAATCCAGTGCTGGTCGGACCAAACAGACTCTACGCTACAGGACTGTTTTGATCACACGGACTGGGAGATGTTCCGGTCCGCCTCTGATGACGACATCGAGCTTTACACTGATAGCGTAATGTGTTTCATCAAAAAGTGCGTGGAGGATGTCGTTCCGACCAGAACAACACGGATCTATCCGAACCAGAAGCCATGGATAAATAGCGATGTCCGCGCGGCACTTAATGTGTGGACCTCCGCTTTCAATTCCGGGAATGCGGAGGAGCATAAACAAGCCAGTTATGCCAGAACAGCAAAACGCCAGTACAGGAACAAGATTGAAGGACAGTTTAACACCACCAACTCTAGAAGCATGTGGCAGGGAATTAACATCATCATGGACTTTAAAGGGAATAAAATGAACACCGCTGCCTCTCTCCCGGATGAGCTAAATACTTTTTATGCTCGTTTTGAGGGAAATAACACCGCCCTCGCGGAGAGAGCTCTCGCGGCTGAAGCTACAGAGGTTAGTTCACTCTAATGTAACCCGATCCTTCCGACGGGTGAATATCCGCAAAGCCGCAGGCGGCATTCTGGGCCGCGTCATCAGAGCGTGCGCGAACCAGCTGGCTGGTGTTTTTACAGACATCTGTAGTCCCCACATGCTTTAAAACATCCACCATTGTACCTGTTCCAAAGCAATCAAAAATAACTTGCTTAAATGACTGGCGTCCTGTTGCTCTGACCCCCATCATCAGCAAATGCTTGAGAGACTAATCAGAGATTACATCTGCTCTGTGCTGCCTCTCTCTCTAGACCCATTGCAGTTTGCTTACCGCAACAACTGCTCCACTGATGATGCCATTGCATCTACAATACACACTGCTCTCTCCCACCTGGAAAAAAGAACACTTATGTGAGAATGCTGTTTGTTGACTACAGCTCAGCATTCAACACCATAGTGCCCTCCAAGCTAGATGAGAAACTCCGGGCCCTGGGCTTAAACAGCTGGCTGTGCAGCTGGATCCTGGACTTCCTGTCAAGCAGACGACAGGTGGTTAGAATAGACAGCAACATCTCCTCATCACTGACCCTCAACACTGGAGTCCCACAGGGCTGTGTTCTCAGCCCACTCTTGTATTCCTTGTACACACATGACTGTGTGGCAACACATAGCTCAAATGCCATCATTAAGTTTGCTGATGACACAACGGTGGTAGGTCTGATCACTGACAATGATGAAACAGCCTACAGAGAGGAGGTGCACACTCTGACACACTGGTGTCAGGAGCACAACCTCTCCCTCAACGTCAGTAAGACAAAGGACCTTGTGGTGGACTTCAGAAGAAAAGACAGAGAACACAGTCCCATCACCATCAATGGAGCAGCAGTGGAGAGAGTCAGCAGCTTCAAGTTCCTGGATGTCCACATCACTGAGGAACTCACATGGTCCATCCACACTGAAGCCGTTGTGAAGAAGGCTCATCAGCACCTCTTCTTCCTGAGACGGCTGAGGAAGTTTGGAATGAACCGCCACATCCTCACACGGTTCTACACCTGCACTGTAGAGAGCATCCTGACTGGCTGTATCTCCGCCTGGTACGGCAAAACAGCACAGCCCACAACCGCAAAGCACTGCAAAGGGTGGTGCGAACTGCCAGACACATCATCGGAGGTGAGCTTCCCTCCCTCCAGGACATATATACCAGGCGGTGTGTGAAAAAAGCTCGGAGGATCATCAGAGACTCCAGCCACCCGAGCCATGGGCTGTTCTCACTGCTACCATGAGGCAGGCGGTATCGCAGCATCAGGACCCGCACCAACTGACTCCATGATAGCTTCTTCGCCCAAGCAATCAGACTTTTGAACTTTTGATTTCCCACGATCAAAATACATCAGCACTGCACTTTATTACTCTTATATCTCACACTTGTCATAAATTATATTATTATTATATTATATTCTCTCTTAACAACTTACTATCAACCGACAGCCTGAATGTCAATACAGTACAATACAACCTACTGTACATTCTATATATACTACTATATATACTTTTTATTTTTTATTTTTATTGAATAATGTGTATCTATATTGTGTGTATTGTATACTGTACAGTGTATGTTATTATTTGTATATTGTTGTGTGTAATTATGTGTATATTAGACTTTAAATTGTGCTGTGTTAATTTGATGTTATTGTAAATTGGTATATGTCTCATCACTGTCACAACTGCTATGTTGATCGGAACTGCACCCAAGAATTTCACACACCATTGCACTTTTCATTTTATTGTGTGACAATAAAAGTGATTTGATTTGATGTGGATACTGAGTGAAAATTTTACTTTTTTTAAGTATCCTTTTTACTGTCGCCTACAACTGTCATTTTTCTCCATATATTTACAATAATTAAATTTTTTCAAAATTATTTATATGTGGCCTGTTGTACGTTACACAGCAATTTCCTGGTGGAATGAACACAAGATGTGCTAAAACAACAATGCATTTTATTCCCTTTCACTCAAATCACAAGTAAAACTGCAGATTATCAGTTCATAAACACTTTTTGCTCTGTTCCTCACACAATGCTATCTAATGGTATATAAACACCTTAATGTTTGCATTACATAACCAACTACATCAACAAGCTTGTTTAAGTGTGATCAAATTGCACGGTAGCTCAACTGATAGTGTTGCATATGCGATACAAATGACCGGGGTACAAGTCCTGAAGAGCACACGAGTCGAAACATGAGCTGAAAGTGTTATAGAAGCACCAAAAAATTATGTGGTTGCTTCAGAAATTGTGTTTTTCATCTCACATTGGCTTTTTATGACACTAACAGTTAGGTTTAGGTTTCATAGTTATTATTATAATTAATAGTTGCCTAACAACAACAATAATAATTCAGCAAATAAGGAGTAGAAAATCATAGATATGATTTAAATATGAAGGCAAGTGTAGAAATATATGACACATAAATTAACGTGAAAGATCATTTTTGACTTCATAACCGTCCAATCTATAGAAGTAGCAGGAGTTTAGAATAAAGTTTAGGACAAAACCATCAGTGTTTCTCACTTCGAGCTCATAGTTTTTAATGAATATATAACATTTAGTCGGGCAGTCACGTCTAGTCACACAAATATTTCAACATATCCGAAGTTCAAATCAGATCCAAAATTCTGCCTCTGCAGATAGTCGGAACTCCACACGGCCACCGTGCAACACTCCATTTGAAATGACTGACCTTTGGTCTGTCATCTGTCGTTTGACGGATGCACTGAAAATACGGCTTCAGTCCACTAAGAAGAAAGAAACTGATTGCAAAAATGTAATGAATACTTTTCAAGCTAAAATAAAATTGTATTAAAAAAGTATTATTTTTTTTCTTTGGAAATGTAATTAAGTAAAAGTACAAGTATTCAGTTTAAACTGCACACGAGTAAAGTACAAATTCCCCAAAATAATACTTAAGTATAATATTTAAGTATTTTTACTCAATTACTTTACACCCCTGATACTATCCTATATATAATGGCAAAAGTATAGTAAGCCTTAAAGTAAAAAATATAAAGCAGGATTGTACAAAGAGGTTCCCAAATTCCAGATGAATGCATCTAAATTAGATTTCCTCTAAAGCCAAACACACAAGGTAAAGAATAAAATGCTTCCATGGTGAGATTTGTCACCATGTGGTATATGGGTATCTAGAGCAGTGTGTAAGTGATAGTAAAGCAGGCTCAGGGGTTTGGAAATCAGCAGTTTAGGCTTGTTGAGTTAGACTCAATTTAGAATACATGGCTGAGATTTAAATTGGTTGAATAGTTCAACCATATCAATGACTGAGTTCTTCTTATGGCTGTCTTCAAACAATGCTTTGAGTCTGGCTTTCAGCTCACTCAAACACACACGTTTACTTCAATAACTAAACAAGGACACACCATACCAAGCCAATTATAAATAATGTAGACTAACCAAACATTTTCCCAAATGAGGAAATCCCCAAAAGAAGGTTTTGTTTAACTTCTGCAGTCCATTTTCTCCCCAGACTATAAAAAGTGTTCATACAGAAAAAACATGAAGTAAAAATGTTGTGGGGAATTCCTTTTGCCATCAGTTTATGTTAATAAAAGGTAGTTGTTATAGTATAATTCACCTAAAAACCTAACCCTAGCCCTATCCTAAACATAACCATAGATCTGACTTAAATCAAACCCTAACCTTAAACCTAGCTTTAAAACACAATTCATATGCTTGAAATACTGTTTAACCAAAAACTGGCATGAATTAGAAGGCAAGTGGGAAACTTTTCAAGGCTATCAGGCTCTAAATCCGCTCAGTTTTATGTGCTCTGAGAGGCAGTCACCACTTTGAACTGAGTTGTGGCTTATCCTTTTCTGTGCCATTCTTTATAATGACAAGCACACATTTCACACACAAACACACACGCACAAGAAAGAAAAAAGCCAAGACTGTCTCACACCCTCATACACACATGCTGTCTGTGTCCCCATCATCAACCCCAGAGATAGACATTCACACTCATCAATGTGTTGTCTGATGTGATTAACCCCCCTTCAATGTGTGATCTTTCCTGTCCCACTCTCAATAGCAATTCTTTATGATAAACATCATTGCACATCTCTTGTTGTTGTTTAAGATTTCTTTATTTTCAAGATTACATAGTATTTACACAATCTTTTACCTGTATCATAATACCGCTGCATTTAGGTTAAAAAAAGTCCCCGATTTAAAAAAAAATTTTTTTTTAACTTGTTACAATAGCGTAACCTTTTTTTGTGTTAATTCGAACCTTGCTTTTTAGGTTCCATTAAAAACAGGAGCCACATGCAGCAAGTAAAAAACCTCAAAGGAATAGTTCACCCAAAAATGGAAATTCTGTCATCATTTACCTCATGTTGTTTCAACCCTGTATGACTTTCTTTCTTCCATGGAACAAAACAATATTATGTTTATGCATATTTTTCCATCCAATGAAAGTGAATGCTCACTAAGGCTGTCATTCTGCCAAACATTTGTTAAAACATTTGCCCTAACCCTTTAATACCATAAGTAGACATGGTTCTAAGTAGAACTTCTGTCAATATAGATCCTTTAAGGAACCCCTCTTTTTTTAGACTGTACCTGTTGATCTGGAGACGTATTGTATTGCTGTTATCCTAAAAAGGTCACAGGAGGTCAAAGGTCAAACAGCAGGTCAAAGATAGCCCAAGGTTTAGAGCTCCAGCTGCGGAAAGGACGTGTGGAAATCCATAAGAGAGACAAGAGGCTTTCCAGAGAAATACCGAATGATTCTTGAAGAGTTCTCCTTCAGTTGTGCTGAAATTTTGTCTCCACCAGCCCTTCCTGTTTGAGTCCTGCTCTGAAGAGGCCAAACTGAAGCAGTCACGCTTTATGGCTCATAGTTCCCCCATTTCAGTAATTTGTGTGGCATCCAGCTCGGATTCTGTGTCACTGAGTCCTTCCTGGGGAGTCTTTGAATCATCTTCTCTGTGATTTACTGTCACATCCAACTGCCTCTCCAGAGTGAAGTGAGTGTGGTGAGATGAGAAGGGAAATCACCAGTTCCACACAAGTTTCTAACTGATTCATCTACACCTCTTTCTCTCACTCCCTCTGTTTTTGGTCTAGCACTCTCTGATACCTCCCCCTGAAGCCCACTGTTTATCACCCAGTTCTGAAAACATATTGTCTCTCCTCCACATGTTCTCTTTCATTCTCGCTTTCTCTGCTTCTCTCTCTCCTCAAACTGCAGCTCACATGAGCTTTGCATCCTCAGCTTAACCCCGTCCCTCTTGTTCTTGAACTGCTGCAAGTTATCATGCTTACAGCTGTAGTGTTTCAATAAAACCTCTCTGTAAATATAAAAAAATACACCAATACAGCCACACACTGCAAAAATAATTGTCTTATTTTCAAATAAACATATCTAATCATCCTTAAAACAAGATATATTTACAAAATTAAGATATTAAGAAATTTGAATTTATCTTTAATTGAATATTTTCTTAGTCCGTCGGCAAATTCCCAATTCCCAACAGTATATATTATATTGGTTAGATCACAAATTTGTGGGATTCATTTCTGGAAAATGTTGACATTTTTGCTGTGGCTTTATCAGGGTCCCGCCTGAAGGTTTTTCTTAAGTGTCTTTCCAAATGCAAAATGGTTTTAAAAACAAGTTTTGACAGCACATCAAGGCAAGACAAAGCAGCTGTGTTTTGTGGCCTTAAAAGACAAATGCTTTCAGTCACAAAATAATTCATCTTTCACTATGCAGTTTATCAATTATAATTTGAAATGTGTATACTCATAAATCTTCATTTGGTTTTGGATGTTACACAGAACTAACTGTTCTTTTTCTGTTTTCTTTTCTTATTCTGTGGTTTCAACTCCATTTGACCACAATAGGAATGACATCCCTCTCTTGTTCCTTTTCTTTTCTCTCTCAAACACATACACATAGAATGTTCTGAACAGCTAGTATTAGCACCATACTGTATCTGAACACACCCAGTAAGATAGTACATGCACTGATCACACACACACACACACACACACACACACACACACACACACACACACACACACACACATTGTGGTGGTCCAGGGTGGTTCTAATGACGTTCCAAAGAAACTAAAGCAGTTTCTTAAATGTCATGTGAAATTTCTCCTTTTCTTGATAGCAGGAAATAGTTCTATTCAGAGATTATTATTAGTGTTGGATGGTTTGGATCTAAAGATTTATGTTCACACGCACACACAAAGGTATTTTGAAACAATAACCATCAGAGGAACATGGAGTCATTGCCCTCTAGTGGTTAAAAAAGAACTTGTGAAGTGTTTGGGTAGTGATGCACTTTTTGTCAACATGAAGGTTTTAGATAAAAATTTAGATGAATGAATAACGGGAAATGTATATTCTAGGCACTGCAACTGGTGACCATTTCAATCACCTATTTGCCATTTTTTAAAATGGTCATGTAGTGTCCAAATCAATATAAAATCATTAAAACTGCATGCATCTATAATAATTATATGAGAATTGGGAAAAAAGTTGCAGGACAGTTCTGTCACTGTTTAAAATGTCATGTCAACTTCCTATTTGTTATCAGGTTGGTAGGTAACGTTAAGATTCATATGGAGATCAAACATAAATAAATATTTACACACATAAATACATAACAATTACAAGGTATAAAAGTATATAAAAGCACACAATAAATCATGCAACAAAACCATAAAAAGCTATATGGTTTCTGTGCAGAAGAATGTCAGAAGAACATTTTTGGTCAGGAAAATCATGATAGGAAATGATATGGGAAAGAAAGCGGGAATGGGATAAGAACATGACACAGTCTAGACTCAAACCTGCATCCCCAAGGCAGCACTACAGCTTTAACATGTCAAAAACAAGTGTGCAACTGCTGTCTCAGTTTTTGTACAGCTTAACACTTGGCTCAGTGAAAGAGAAATCAGTGTGTGACTTTAAGATAAAGGACTGACTTTAATACATCTTCAAGTAAAAGTGTGTTTACACATGGTATAAAAAATAAACAGAGGAAGCCAAAAAAGAACTTATGAGTTGCGGCCAGTCGCTCTCAGATATATCCCATGCCACTTCACAGGTGTAATAAGCAAATGTGTGCTAAACCCTTTATAGTGCAATAAAATCAATGCAAAAGAGATGAAAGATGAGTAGGAAGAGATCATCTCTGTGTCTAAAGCTTCTCGATTTTACACAATGTGCCTACGCTGTTATATTTGTGAGTTTTAAATGACTTTATATTTTCTGGTTTTGACATCATTTAGATCAGTCTACAACTGGAGACATAGTCCAGACAGACAGAAGAGGAAAGGAGAAGACCTGAACATCATTTTCCTCTTTTGAAAGACATTGCTGCGTTTCTCAAATATTAGAAGTCCATAATGTCTAACTGTCTGACAGACTGAATCTAGCAGGTAGCAAGTAGAAACTGATGTAAAAAATAAATCAGTCTCTTGGACATGCATGTATTTTGGTCCATTTCCTGGGTATCTGGGATCTGGACCAATCAAATGACAGAGATGAAAATGACAGCGTCCTCATCCTCAGTTGATTGTTTTGAAGCTCAGTAAGATTGGATGACAGCAGGCAGCCTCTTAGATATCAGAGTTTTCCCCTGAAACAAGAGAGACAAACAGAGCAAAAGAACAGAGAGGAAAAGATTATTTTGTATGTTATTGGGAAGTGACATTTAAAAACTAAATTTAAGCATACTAAACAAGGAAATTACTAATTTCAATGGCTAATTTACAAAAAAACGTAACCCAAAAGCAGGTTTCCAACACGGACACCTCATGACAACAAACACAAAAAACACATGAATTCCAGAGGGGATACATTAAAATAGTTTGCCCAAAAAAAGAAAATGGACATCATTACCTCACCCTCATGTTATTCCAATCCGTATGACTTTCTGGTGTGAAGAACGGACTGGTGTAAATAGCTTCATTTTCAATTAATAACAATTACAATTTCTGTCTGTTCCCAACACAAAGCCATCAAATGGCTTCAGAGGACTCCACACAAGTTATATGGAGTACTTTTATACTTTGTAATTTTTGAAAATGTTCCCATTTACCTGTATGGAAAGGAGGAGCTTGAACATTCTGCTTAACATCTCTATTTGTGTTCCACGGAAGGAAAAAAAAAATCATAAAGGTTCTGAACGTCACAAGGGTGAGAAAATGTATACAATGATATATTCCAGACTACTCAAACAAACATGAACAGGAGAAACACATACAGGAGAAACAGGGTTACCTGGAAGCATTTCCTTCCTTCAAAACAAGTTCTTACTTTTCTGTGGACAAGATAGAGAAAAGTGAACAGGAACACATTTTGGCAACTGTGTTTCAACAGGAGACCAAAATGCAGAGTCATGCAGAAAGAGAGACAAACCACAGGTAAACATTTTGGTTGATAATGATTCAAATAATGAGAAGAGCTTGCTTAACCCTGTGGAAGACGAAAGCAGAGTTATCACGACAACATGATTTAAACGTGACATTGCAAGGTTTGGGGGCGGGGTAAAGCACCAGATAAGCTTCATCTGACCAGAGCTGCTGTCTGATTGGTCAGGTAAGCTATCATTGAGGGGGCAGGGCCACTCCCACTTACCACATTACGAGTGAACTTTTCAAATGAGGTTCTGCGATCCTGTATGTCTCCCAACTTAGTCAACAAACCATAAGATAAAGAGTGAAAAAAATGGGGCTACACAAGAAAGGTCGGAGAAATCGGAATCTCTCATTGAAAATGATTGTCGTTTGGTCACTTTGTCACTGCAAATCGTTAAATGTGTGAATGCCCCTTTAGATGAGAAATAACAAGATATAATTTAGTTACAAAGCTCAAGGGTGTCCTCACAAAGTACCCATGGAAGTCTGTATTCGTGATGATTGCATTAAAAGAGAAATTAATGTACTGTGCATGTATATTCACCAGTAAGGTCTTCTTGTGTGTTGTGGATAAGCTGTGCGATGCACAACATGATTCTATAATGTAGTGATTGTATCATGATTATAAACTGGTTAAAATGTTTTTAAATAGTTTTCAAATAAAAAGTTTTACCTTTTTTTTAGCCTGCAGAAGTTCCTGGTAGGCACTGGATCTAATGAAACGACTGTAAGAGTCACTCTTCATCAACTTGTAGATGTGCTCCTGGGAGGCATACATTTAAATTTAAATATTTAAAACCATTCAAACATAACTCAAATGGCTTGTTTTTACTGATTATTCCTAGATAGCACAACAGCTGAACAAGCACACATGCTTTTCACCTGTGCGTCCTCAAAAGCGTATCGTCCTGGGTCTTTGACATTCTGTGTGGTTTTGTCGTAGCTCTTTGAGTCCACGTTGATGGCACTGGGGGCTCCAGGAGCCAAGAACTCCTCCCAGATCTCCTGTACCCGTGTTGGCACCTCTCGAATCGGCCTCCTCTTTAACTCCTGCACTGCCAACCAGAACCTAATACAAAGAGGGTTTTAAATAACAAAAGAGAATAATTTTGCAGGATATGAAATCAAAACATGAAACATCCAATAGTTCTAACGCTTTGCCCGGTGAGACATCTGGCCATGATGCAGTGCGTCAAACCACCAGCAGGGGGCGTGAAGGGGAACTGTTGGTGTACCTGAGGTTTTCCGAACTGAATTCAGACTCCAGGAACTTGAGGAACTGCTCTCTCCCAACAGGATCTTTCAAGACCTCATTGATTCCAAAACCCCAGCGTCGAACTCTAGTCTGACCAGGCTCCTTACTGTTAAAATACACACATATATACACAAAGATGTGTTACTATCATACACACAAAAACAAAAACAAACAAACAAAACCATAAAAACCAAAACATTGCTCCTATTCCTTATCTTATGCACTAATCATATGCAAGCATTTTACACAAACAACCATACACAAACAAACAGATTCAAACCCTAACTTGACATTTTGCATTTATTTTTAAGTTTCACACACATTAAAGATGTTGCAAGAGATTTCATTCAGTATGCTAACTTCTGCGATTAGATTAGACTATCGAATAAGACTATCATCATCTACTCTCATAAACCTGCTCTGCAAAGACATGTCAGCAAACCTGAGCATGCAAGTTGATTGGCAGACAAAGAGCTTTTCTGATTGACCATAAAAGAACGGGCTGCTCCCTCGACTCCATTTACAGAGCTCAAGGCCATCACAGAGACAGGCCTGATATCTCAGGATGTCACCAGTGATATCTGTTAGGTAGTATGGACATTTTATGTGTGGCATACCAAAAAACAAAAATAGCTTACAGCACCTTTAAGTTTAATCACCATAACTTTGACTTCTTACCTTAATTTTAAATTATTCTATAGCATTACCTAGTGAATGGGTGTTTGTGTAAATGCATGTTCATTTCAAACAGACCTGGTCTCCAGCTCCCAGAATGTTGTGTCATCTGATATCCAGGGGTTAGATGGGTCAGGAGTGGACAGGAAGGGGTCATAGTCTGAATACTGTTCAGTGTAACTCAGCAAACTGTAAGAACCATTACAGATACAATGTTAGGGAGAAAAGGGAGGAGAGAAGAGAAGAATACAGAGGTCACTCAATGGCAAATTTTTTTTGGTAAAATACCATACCAAAAATGCATGCAAACTACTGTAACATATTTATGGAGTGAAACTCAACTGGTGGTTCGCATCCCAAAAAAAAAAAAAAGGTGACAGGTCTGTTTTGATAGGGTCGTGGACAGCAGGTAAAGAACATTGATGAAAGCAAATAATACAATGCAACTAAACTAACCATGATAAATAGGCTTACCAATGTTTAGAGGGTAGAACTCATATATTTTGTTGTTGACATAATAAGCCATGCATCCAATCCAACTACACAGTATTTTGGCATACATTTATTTTAAACTTGGTAGAAGCTAGGTAAATGCCAACAAATTAGGCATATTCCAACATGAACAGGCTGCATTTAAAAAAAACAAAAAAACATGAACAAACATTTATGTATATATATACAGTACTGTGCAAAGGTTTTAGGCACTTGTGAAAAATGTTGCATAGTGAGGATGTCTTCAAAAATAATGATATAAATAGTTTTCATTTATCACTTAATGTCATACAAAGTCCAGTAAACATAAAAAAGCTAAATCAACATTCGGTGAGACCACCTTTGCCTTTAAAAGCACCAATTCTCCTAGGTACACCTGGACACAGTTTTTCTTGGTTGTTGGCAGATAGGATGTTCCAAGCTTCTTGGAGAATTTGCCACAGTTCTTCTATCTATTCTCAATTGCTTCTGTCTCTTTATGTAATCTCAGACAGACACGATGTTCAGTGGGGGGCTTTGTTGGGGCCATGACATCTGTTGCAGGGCTCCCTGTTCTTCTATTCTAATCTTTTCTATTTGCAAAAGTAATGTTTGGGAGTCTAACATTTATATTTCCTGTTGACACACTAAAGCTGAAGATATAAATAACCATCTTAAGACAAATGCTTTTGTGAAACATCTTATGTGCCTAAGACTTTTGCACAGTACTGTATATATATATATAGTATATGTAGTTGAACTATGTTGTAAATCGGTTTCATTTCATGTTGCACTAAATTGTACTGGAGATGTTGTGACATCCTAATAAGGGTCACTAATCTCACAGAGGGAGAGAAACAGAAACATGAAATGAGAAACATGTTTGTCAGGATGAGTAATATCTACATAGACCATTAAAGAGGTCAATAGTAAATTGTTTAAGAACTGTAGACCTGTGAGTTGTTGATCTCTCTCTCTCTCTCTCTCTCTCTCTCTATTTGTGCACAAGAGCTGAGTGAGCGTTTGGCTGTTGTGTCAGGTACGAGTGATTTATCTTTTTCTATCTTTCAGTTTATTCTTTGCTTTCTTTGAATGTTTAGTATATTTAGTTTTGGATTTTGTTGTTTGAACTAAGGATTTAGTTTGCGAGAAAAAAGCAGGTGAATTACCAGGGCGTCAGCTCCCAGAAGTGTACTGGGAACATGGCGTGTCTGGGTGGCGGGAGTTTTAACTCATAGACGTGGCATCATGGAGTTAAAATAGACTCGACTGCCAGTGTAGAAGAGTGTAGTTTAGCAGTGGGTGAAGTAACCGGACATGAAAACATTTTGTCCGTGTCCTGCATGTATAATGCTGTGGTTGTGTTTGTGAAGACAACTGATTTAGCGAATCAAATGGTAGAAAGTGGGGTTGTGATCAATGGTATCTTTACCCCAGTACTTTATCTTTCAACTCCTTCAAAGAGAGTAACTTTGTCAAATGTACCACCCTTCATTTCAAATGAAGTTTTGTCCCAAATGTTGTCCCATTATGGGAAATTGGTATCGCCGATAAAGATGATTCCAAATGGGAGTAAATCTCCGCTATTGAAACACGTTGTTTCGTTTAGGTGCTGTGTTTACATGATCCTACAAGACAATCTTGATGAATTAGATTTATCCTTGAACTTTCATCATGAGGATTATAATTGTCATTTTCGCCACTACGAACAACAAGAAGTGTTTTGGATGTGGTGAAATGAAGCATCTTGTCCGAGCCTGTCCAGGCAAAGTTGATAAGCCCAATAATAAGCCCTTATCAGAGAATAACGTTAAAGATAAAGTACAAGATAAAGAAATGCAGAATGATACTGCTGTGGCTACTGATGTTGAAATGCCTGGACCTAGTTCAGTGCAGACATCTATTGTTGTGACAAATGTGGAAAATGTAGTGGACAATGGATCAACAGAGAAATTTGTCGAGGAACAGATTATGGTTGGTGTTTTAGAGAGCGATCAGTGGGAAAGTGAAGTGAGTGAAGTGCAAAATGATGCCAGTATCGTAATGGCTGTTATGCACTCTCCTGTTAATGATGGTGAGAATCAGAATTTGACTGAATACGATGACTGTACATTTAAAACACCACAGAAATGAAGAATACAGCAATGTCCTATTGTTAAACAAGCAAAAAGAGGAGCTAAATATGACTTTAGCTAGACGGATACGGAGAGTGAAAGTGATCTTTCTGAATGCAGCATTACGTGTAGTTTACCGCAAAGTGGTTTTTCGAGTGAAAACTACTGCGTAGACAATATTAAATCATTCTTAAAAGTGACAAAAATGCGAGGAAAGTGCACATTGAAGAATATTTCCCAGATGTCCTGCAATTTATTGAAAAAGCAAAAATGTTGAGGTGTGAAATTTGCTTCACAAATCAGGAGGTGTATCGTTTGAAGAAAATCCTTGCAAAGTTTAATACACAGCCAGAGAAAAATGTCAGCAGTAAAAATGCTTACATTTAATTTTGTGAGTTCTACATTTTTTTTTTTTTTTTTTTTGCTTTCCTAATTTATGGGAGAAATAAAGATTGCTTTTTTAAATATAAATGGGGCAAGAGAAAAAAAAAAGAAAAAAAAACAATTATTTGAAATACTTAAACAGGAAAAAGTTTCTTTTTGTTCAAGAAACCCATAGTGATGAAGGAAATGCTGCTGATTGGGCAAGGGAGTTTGATGGGTTATCTGTTTTAAGTCATTTGACCTCAATCAGTGGGGGAGTTGCTGTTTTATTTTCAGAGTCTCATACCATGTTCTTATCAAGTTTAAAAGGTAGACTTTTAAAAATTAAAGCTCAGTTTGAAAATCTTTTATTTTTTATTTTTATTTGTATATATACTCCCACTAAAGCAATTGAAAGAATGAGTTTGTTGGATACTCTGAATAACATTTGAACAAACTGTAAAACAGAAGATGTGTTAATCATAGGTGGTGATTTTAATTGTACTGAACATGTTATGGCTAGAAACTGACTCATGAGATCGTTGATGTGTGGAGGAATTTTCATAATTCTCAGAGACAATATACATGGGTTCATGCATATGACAATTTACTATCCCTTGCTAGACTGGATAGATTTTATGGTTATAAACACCAGTTCAGTTTCTTTAGGAGTTGCTCCATTACTCCAGTCAGATTTTCTGTGTTGTAACCGCAAACTCTATTAAGTTAAAAAATGCTTATTGGCACTTAAATAATAACTTATTGTGTGATAAGCATTTTAAAGAGATTTTTTAAAGAATTTTGGAACAATTTTAGATCCACAAAGTCTTCTTTTCAGTCCCTACAGCAATGGTGGGACCTTGCAAAGGCACAAATTAAGCAAGTGTGTCAACAATATACACTATATGGCCAAAAGTTTGTGGACACCCCCTTCTAATTAACGAATTTGGTTACTCCATTAAATCCAGTAAAGAAAAATCTTAATGTTTCTTTATGTAATGGCTTGGGCTTTGTGTGCTTCCAAATTTGTGGCAACTGTTTGGGGATAGCCCTTTTCTGTTCCAGCATGACAATGCCCCTGTGAACAAAGTGAGGTCCATAAAGAAATGGTTTACTGTGTCTGGCATGGAAGAAATTGACTGGCCTGCACAAAGCCCAGACCTGAACCCCACTGATCACTTTTGGGGTGAACTGAAACAGCAACTGTAAATCAGGCCCCATCGACCAACGTCAGTTCCTGACCTCACTGATAGCCTTGTGTCTGAATGAGAGCAAATCCCTGCAGCCATGTTACTACACACAGTATAGTGGAAAGCCTTCCCAAAAGAGTGGAAGCCGTTATTACAGCAAAGGGGGAAATTGATTCCTAAGGTTTTGAAATCAAATGTTCATCAAGCACATTTGGTGTCCACAAACATTTGGCCATATGGTGAACTTTTAATGTCACAGGAGACATAATTAGCACAATTAAAACATTAGACAGAGAGTTATTGGATTTACAAGAAACTGTCGATGTTACTGGTGAGTCGACTTTTATTAAGAGATTTAAAGAAAAGCTCTTTAGCTAATCTGATGGATACTGTTACACAGGGAGCTCTAGTCAGGTCACGCTTCCAGAATATAGAGTTAATGGACGCTTCTTCTAAATTTTTCTTTAATTTGGAGAAAAAAAAAACAAAAAAACAGGCCTATTCATGCCTTACGCTCAGATACTGGAGTATTGATGTCTGATTCTGTTAAAATTCGAAAGATGGCAGTCAGTTTTTATGAAGATTTGTATAAAAGTGAGCTTATGCATAGAAAAAATGTTGCTAATGTTTTTTTGTTTTTTTTTTGTTTTTTATAATTTGCCCCAGGTTTCTGATTAAGCTAATTTTGAACACAGTAAGCCTGTAACTTTGAAAGAATTGAATAAAGCTCTCCAAAGTATGGAATGTGGCAACGTTCCAGGAATTGATGGTCTACCAATTGATTTTTATAAAACTTTTTGGTCAGAGATAATTATAGATCTAGTAGAGGTGCTCAATGATAGTTTGGTTAAGGGACGGCTACCATTGAGCTGTCGTGGGGCAATTCTTGCTCTGTTGCTGATAAAGGGTGATATAAATTAGATTAAAAAAATTGGAGACCATTGAGTTTGTTGTGTAGTGACTATAAATTGCTTTCTAAAGTTCTAGCTAATAGAGTAAGTGAAGTTTTAGAAAAAGTCATACTTCCTGATCAGACTTACTGTGTTCCAAAAAGACGAATTTTTGATAATATTCGTTTTATTAGAGATATTTCAGTCATCGGCAACAATCTTAACCTTGATTTTGGTATAGTGTCAATAGATCAAGAAAAGGCTTTTGACAGAATTGAATATAATTATTTATGGGACGTTTTAACAGCTTTTGGTATTAAGCCTGATTTTGTTTCTATGATTAAAGCTTTGTACTGTGACGTTGAAAGTTTATTGAAAATTTATGGAAATTTATGCGCTCCTTTTAAGGTGTCAGACAAGGTTGTGCTCTGTCAGGAATGTTGTACACTTTGGCAATAGAGCCCCTTTTATGCAAGATTTAAATAGTGTATGTATTCCAAAGTGCAAAAATATATTTAAATTACCAGCTTATGCTGACGATGTTGTTGTGCTAATTAATGAACAGAGAGACATTGATTTAATGCTGGAAATATTAAAATATTTTAAGAAAGTCTCTGCTACAAAAGTAAACTGGTCTAAAAGTGAGGCTATACTGGTCGGTAGTTGGTCCAATGGAATGCCAAAACTACCAGAAGGATTAATGTGGTCCAGAGAAGGTTTGAAATACTTGGGTGTGTATTTAGGAGATGCAATGTTTATGCAAAAATATTTTGATGGAGTTGTTGAAAAGGTAAAAGGTTGCTTAGATAAATGGAAATTTTTACTTCCAAAATTATCTTATAAAGGCCATTTATTGGTCGTCAACAACCTAGTAGCATCTGCTTTATGGCATAAATTAGCCTGTGTTGATCCTCCACTAGATTTATTGTCAAAAATACAATCTATTTAAGTTACATTGGGTACCAAAAGCTGTTTTGTACTTAACAAAATAAGGAGGAGGACATGGACTTGTACATGTACAGAGCAGAACAGCTGCATTTAGGGTCAAATTTGTGCAAAGACTTTTAACTGGTCCAGTGGACTCAAGTTGGAAACAGGTAGCATGTGCCATTTTACAAAGTTATAAAGGTCTAGGACTGGACAAATCTTTGTTTTGGATGAATCCACAGAAGATGACCTTATCTAAGTTGCCAGTTTTTTATCGTAATGTATTTAAAGTATGGACTCTGTTTATTGTACAAAGACTCAGTGCTAAAAGTTCTTTACATTGGTTGTTACAGGAACCCCTAATTCATGGATCACGCTTGGATATAATCATATGATAGGACATTCCCTGCACTGGAAGAGACTCTTATGAAATCTGGAGTGATAACTCTTGGACACTTACTACAGCTGGCTGGACCCAGGCTTAAAGATGTTGACTCAGCAGTTGGACATTTGGGAATAAAATCAACTCGCATAGTCTCTAAATTACTTGAGAAGTGGAGATCTGTAATTGTATTGGAAGAAAGTAAATTGTTAGAGGAATATATGTTAGGATTAATTATTCCAAATTGTGATGATAATTTTCCCAACTTGTCTTTATTACCCAATTGTGAAGATCACAGAAGTGTATTGTTACATTGTGGCAACTTAATAATAATTGGTTCAGTTCCATCCTCTGGAAAATTGTTGTATGAAGGTTGTGTCAAATATTTGAAAAAGAAGTTTTTAGATAATAGGAGTGATACTCCTTGGTGCACTGTTCTTCGACTGGGGGAAGATAAGAGACCAGAGTGGAGAGCTTTATACAAATCTCCTTTACCAAAGAAAGTTGGGGACTTGCAGTGGAGAATCCTGCATGGTGCAACTGCAGTTAATGCTTTTTTGTCAGTTATAAATTCTGATGTCAGCAATGGGTGTCCTTTTTGTACTCAAAGGGAAACTGTGTTTCATGCTTTTATGGAGTGTAATAGGTTAAAACCTTTATTCAATATTTTAGAAAGTATTTTTGATCATTGTGGAGAAATATTCTCAGTGGAAGTGTTTATTTGTGGGTTTAAATACAGTCGAAAGCATCATTTCCAGTGTCAGTTGTAAAAAAAAAATTATTGGGTCAAGCCAAAATGGCAATTTATATTACAAGAAAAAATACGATTGAATGAGATGTAAATGAGAATTTAAAAGTTTTTTTTTTTTTTTTTTAACCGTGTAAAATCTAGGATTTTAATTGACTTTCGATATTATAAGACCATGCATGATCTTATTACTTTTGAGATGATTTGGTGTTATAAAGGGATTTTGTGTATAATTGTTGAAATGATTTACTTCTTTATTTATTTATTTATTTTTTATGTAATGTTTTAACAATTGAAATAAAGGATTTTAGGATCTCTCTCTCTCTCTCTCTCTCTCTCTCTCTGACTTACCTCTCTGCAACTTTGGACATTTTCAATCGATGTCTGTCTAACTGTAATTGCCAAAACTTGATCTGGAAAGACAACAATGGTAACAGTAAGGGTGAATGTGTGTGTTAATACAGTATATACAGATTCAGATCCAGATTCAAAATCAAATTCAAATGTCAAATTTCAAATTCAGATTCAGATTCAGATTCAGATTCAAATTCAAATTCAAAATCTAATTTAGTAATTAAAATATGAAATATGCCTATTTAGTGTACATGTATGTCACATACAGATCTGACATCACCTGCTCTTGAAGCTCTTCCTCGGATGGTTGCTTGGCCTCAGGGACTGGCATGTGGGTGGGGCTATGGCTGCGAATGTCATTCTGAAGGCCGTATACAGACTGCAAAAAACCATCACAATAATTTACAGTCTTAGTCATTAGAGAAAAGATTTCTGTGTGATTGCATCAGTGATTGGTGAAGTAACTTGTTCTCGATTGGATTTTGTGAGGCTCCCTGACTGGTGGAGTGATTAGAGTCTTGACTGAATCAACATGCTGAATGGTTCAATGATAGAATGAATGGAATGAATGGTTTAGTGATTAGATGTGTGCTTTAGGAAATTAGAAGCTGGAGTTATTTGATTAAATGCTGAATTTACTGCAGGGGATTTGCGGTGTCAGAAGAGGTGAAGCACCTTTCTTGTTTTGTGTGGGTTCTTCATTCTGGATGATTTCTTTATGTCCACCTCTGTTGTATTCACACACCCTGGCTGAAACACACACATACATTGTGAATATGGTGCCCTATAGTTTATGGCTGCCAGGCAACCACATGCTGTAAAACCTGTTAATCTCCTGAGACATTGCACCTGACCGGTATACTCCCTTGTGTTTTGTGAAAGGTGGATGTTTTCTTTAAAAGGCATGGAGCTGTTAAACAAATGGTTTCCTGCTTTTTGAACTCAATTCTACATCACATAGTGCCCAATGTTTCCACACTCCTGTATAGACTGAACTTTAGGTACGAGCCAGATAATGTAAACTTGAAAAAGCAAACAGCTTTAAGACATATACAGTTCTGTAATAAACCACATCTCAAACCTACACTGGCTAAATATGGGCAAGAACATGAGCATCTCTCTGCAGCACATAAGCTTGAAAGATTAGTCAAGTTAGCATGAAATTGCTAATGAGAAGTATCAGCACAGTGTAATTGAGTGAGAAATTGGTAACACTTTGCAATAAGGTTCTATTTGTTAACAGTAGTTAACAACATTAGTTAATATGAACTAACAATGCATAATACTTTTACAGCATTTATTAATCTTGGTTAATGTTAATTCCACCATTACTAATACATTATTTAAAACAAAAGTTGTGAGTTAAAATACACTGTGAGTTATAAAACCATAGTTACATGAAAAAAAAGAAAAATAAATTTAAAATCGATCTACAACATTTCTGCCATAGTACCACAGTTTCTACAATGTTATTTTAGTAAAACCATGGTACATTTTTATAAGAGATTTTCTATAGCCTGTCATATATAGCATGTCTTTTTTTTTTTTTTTTTTTTTTTTTTGGAATGCCCAATTCCCAATGCGCTGTAAGTCTTCGTGGTGGTGTAGTGACTCGCCTCAATCTGGGTGGCGAAGGACGAATCTCAGTTGCCTCCGCATCTGAGACCGTCAATCCACGCATCTTATCACGTGGCTTGTTGAGCGCATTACCGGGGAGACATAGCACGTGTGGAGGCCCATGCTATTCTCTGTGGCATCCACGCACAACTCACCATGAGCCCCACCGAGAGCGAGAACCACACATTATAGTGACCACAAGGAGGTTACCCCATTTGACTCTACCCTCCCTAGCAACCGGGCCAATTTGGTTGCTTAGGTGACCTGGCTGGAGTCACTCAGCACGCCCTAGATTCGAACTCGTGACTCCAGGGGTGGTAGTCAATGTCAATACTCGCTGAGCTACCCAGGCCCCAGCTATAGCATGTCTTGAATTGCATTTCAAAACAAGATGAACTGTAAAATGCTTTTTTTTTTCTTTCTTTTTTTGTAAAATACTATAAAATACTTTTTAGGTAATCTGAAATTAACTCCATCTACATTATTTTTTTAAACAAATCAAAAATATAATTTAATATGACATAATCAACATAAATGCATTAGATTACAAAATTATTTTTAATGGTAAGATCTAAGAAATAGCTCTTTAAATTAACAACTGACGTGTCATTCCTCTGTGAGGGAACAGCTTCAAACAAGCCACAACTACAAAGAATAATTCTGAAGAGAACAGAATGGCCACATTGTTTTCGCTTGTTTCTTATTACAGCTCTACTGCACATAGACACAGACACCAGCACTTACCACTGGTCTGTGCACATCCCAGAAGGCTCTCTCCTGACTGTCCAGTATTTTCCTCTCAATTTTGTCTCTTTTCTTATCAACTCTGTAAAGACAGACCACAGAACCAAAGCAATTAAAACATTTAACTTCCAAAAGAAAAAAGAAACATGCACTGAACCATGCAGCTGAGCTGAAAAATTATAATGTTGCCTATAGTGTCTCTGCAAACAGAAAACACAACAGTGCTCAGAAATAAAAGAAAAAAAAAACTTGGAACGACATCAGAAGTGACTCATGAAAGGAGTTCAGAGCAATCCAAAAATAATTTTAACATACAATGTATGTCCAATGGACATTCAAAATCCAATAGTGTAAGAAAATGACACCAGTGACTGGATGACAGATTCTTCAAATATCTAGCCATTGATCAAACAACATCAATTACATGAGCTTATCCTGAAAAGCTTTTCATTTTTGCAAAGTAAAGGGTCACTTCCCTGTGTTCTAACTGACCTCACTGGGTGGCATGGCTTTCAATTGGCACATAAAGCAACAGCCAATGAGAGAGAGGGAAACATTGATTAGGATCTTAAAAATACTCACTTTGCTTGAGCCTCTGCTTGCATAAATATGAACTCCCATTTTCTTGCGAACGCCCGCTGTAGTCGTGCTAAACTCTCCTGGAAGGGGGAAAAAAAATAACATTTGAGCAATTTAAACTACGTTATACACTACAGTTAGACAAATGTAATAGCATCTAACAAATCAAAAAAAACAAAACCCAAGAAGATATGGGAGACTTTTAATGGATCAATCAAGAACACTGTGAACCAGTTCTGTACTCCAATACAGTATCATTTTTGGTTTTCTATGATATTTATATATAATTTATTTATAATAATAATTTTGTTTTATAATTTATTTTGGCCATTCATCTTTATTATAATTTTTAAATATGGTTTTGTTTTTATTTTTTCTGTGCATATTGTGTCTATAATGTATCTCTATTTTTTGAAGATTATACATTTTTCTCTAAACCCTTTGGCTAAACATTTATTAACAAAAAACTTTAAATAATAATAAAAAATAAAAAAAAAATTTTTTTTAAAAAAGGCATCTGCTAATATGGTGATATTTGATTAAGACAATGATTACATGTTCACAGTTCCCAGTTAAATATGAGAAATAAATTAGTGGAGGTATCTAGAAAGGCCTACTGGAGAATGTACATGGATTATGCAAACAAAGCCTGACCTTTAAAGCCATGCTTTGGTTAGACTTAATAATAAAGTCGGAAATGCAAAGTCTAAAACCTGCATTCTTACAATTAGGAGAAAGAGGGAGAGAGAGAGAAAAAAAGAGAGAAAATGAGATCAAACAAGAGAAGATGAGATTACTTACAGCTTCGTAATCAGCCAGTTCTAGACGTGCTTTGTTCTGCATTGTTCTTTTGCACAAGTACACAGCTGCAGATAGAAGGCAAGAGGTGTGTGAGTGCACACTTACAGATGCACATACCTCAGCCCTCAGGGATTTCAAATGGGCTATACAAAACATTTAGTTAACGTTTAACATATTTAACACCAGCTTGTCAACTGTACTGCATAACATTTGAGCGTTATTCAGACTGTTGTATTCAAAAAGTATCATAATTTGCATTACAGTAACCAGAGACACATACACACATACCATCATATTACAGGATGACCTCATTCATATTCATAGGCATTTGTATGTAAATTGAACACAAAAATGTTTGTGTGTTTGGATAGACAGTGGAACATACAATATCGATGTACTGACAGACTTATTTGTAAACCATATTACAGTACATAGAGTATGTACGTACAAATTTAGAGATTAACAAATCTTTACAAATCCTCTGGTTGGAACTGAAACTAGAGAACCTTTGTAAGGGTACAGTACCACCGCAAGTGACCAAGTTAAGACAGTAGTGATTTAGACACAATCCCATAGCGGGACTCTCATTAATCTGTAAATGATGGATAAACTTTGTCAAAAAACAAAAACAAATAAAAAACTAAACAAAAACTTTTTAACTGCAAATGTATTTTTAATTTAAATCCAGATGGGACTAATAAAAGCGGATTAACTAAATTATTGCCAAATCACACTATCAATGCAACAGTTTAACATTAACATCGTTTGTGTTCTGTCACAATAATTTCAACACATTTTTAGAAATCAGCAAATGAAACCTTTATAATACACACAAAAATTTTTTTTTAAATAAATGCATTTCAAATGTTTAACAAATTCAATCTAACTGAATTATTTTAGAAAAGTAGATTAACATTTGATATTTTAAGTTTTAATAATTTCATTTAGTTAAAGATTACACAATTCAATTTGATGACAATTTGTACTTAATTGGAGGATTTGATTAAGAATGTGTTCATACAGGCTAGTCTTAGTAAAGCACACACATCCTTTCATGATCCAGCTGATCTCTGGCTATCTGGAAGGATTTAATTAAATATATGTTCATATAGAGAGTCCTCAGTAAGATACCCACAAAGTGATCTAATTAAGATCATGCTTATACTGTGATTCAAGGATGTAACTGTATTACACATTTAGGGACATATTTTAAGAGCACTAGCACTAAGTGCAGCACTAAGCACAGCGCTATGCTTAAGTCATCAGCACAAAGTCAATGGGCATGGCCATGAAGTTTTGGTATTTTTGTGCAAGCATTTGCAAAGTCTAGGCGCAAGTGGGTTTGTCGTAATTTTGTGTGCAAAGCGCTATTGGGCTGTATTAAGTGCAATTTAATTCTGAATTTCTTCGCCGGTTACTGTCTGCATCCTAATATTTAGTCCATTCCCTACAAACACCAGCGATATAAACAAAGACAACACATTCATTAGAAGTTGGATTAAATGGACTTTATGCAATGAATTAGAACAACAGAAATATTTCTAGGACAGTGACACATTCCTTTTATAAGCATAGAAAATATGATTCTCGTCAGGTTTTGGATGTACTATGCATTCTGTTAAATTACAGAGAATTTAACTACTATTAATCATTTTCATCTACTGACAGACAAATCATGGATAGTATTATAACAGTGATTGCATCGGCACGCACTCCTACCAGTCAATTTTGATTTTGAAAAATGTAATTCAAACTACATTTCAAACTAAATGAAAATATAATCAAAATAAAAAAGTGTTTAAAAAAGCATACCCAATCCAAAAAATTTATCCTCTCCAACTTCTTTGACAGACACCTTTTTCAGTGACATAAAAATCACTCTATGACAACAGGTGGAAAAATACCAATACCAAATAGATCATAAATACAACTGTAAAAACAAACATAATAATAATTGAAAAATAAACCATGAACTATAGATAGTTTAACACAAATCTCATACATTTTTGTTTCATAAAATGGCAATTGTCAGGGAGATAATTTTTTGTTCTACTATATTTTCAGAGTTTGGACATGAACTTTTTTACCACCTGCTGGTGGAATCTCCAAATTGCAAATGCAAGAACTGAGTTTGGACTTTGCTCTCAAAACAGACCTGCTTTTAAAATGTTTTAGTGCAATGACCTTTTTCTCAGGAAAAAAGTAAATTGCGCTTTGCACCACTTCATTTACATAAAGTACAACCACAGTTTGTGCGCATACACCCCCAGTTAGCACCAAACACTCCCACCCAAGCCCACTTGCACTTTGCCCTGGCATGAAAATTCAACTTAGAATCAGCGCGCTCACGAAAATTGGATAAGACGTTGCGCACGGCCGTTGTGCACGGTCAATGTTCACGGTTGTTGCACGTAGCACTGCACTTTCACGAAAAAAGAGCTCTTATTCTTCTAATACATCTCACACAAAGACTCACCATAGTCAGTGTTCTCGGGTTCCCAGCAGTTTGAGGGCCAGAAATACGGCGTCTAGGAAAAAAACCCCACAACAAATGCACTACATTACCCATAATACAATGTAATGTGCAAACTGAAGCAGTTTAATTCATGTTTTCCTAAATTCTTTATTTACAGATCATATTCTTTTTAAAATCATTTGTATTAAAAAATAATCTAATCATTTTATGATTTTTGTTTTATGCTACAGTGTTATTGTACTGTATATGTTATTGTGTATATATATCAGTAATTGCTAAGTAATGGGGTCAGTCCATCTCAAGTGGTCCAATAATTGTAAAGGTGGTTGCTTGACCATTTTTAATTTTCCAATTTTCAAATTTTTTTTTTTTTTGTGATTACCTCTATGTATTGGTATTGCACAACCAGTAATTTATTTATTTTACTTGGTTTAACCATGATGGCCATCTTTGTGTCATGGCACATGACACATTTAGGTTATACAGCTGTTTACGGAAACCTCAGTATCTATGCTCAGGATGGTCCTAGCTCCTTGGAACAAAAACTGATCTATTGAGCACATTACAAGGTACATGAACATATATAAACATTGTGCACATTCTTATTCCTTAGACTTGGAACTTAAGTCCTAATGTAATGCTCAAGACTGCTCAAAGTTCCACATTTAGGGTCAATTTATAATGGGAAGGGTTCGAGTCTCAGTCTTAATTTTTTTTAGGGGTACCTAGGTAAGTATATTGTGCAATCAGAACATTTCATGTTTGAGTTTTCTTTTATTTTTTTATGGGGGCGAGAAAGTGCAATTTTTTTAAATTCCCCTCACTTTCGGGTTGAATATCTCTGGTGGGGAATCAGACAGGAACCTGAAAATTTCACAGAAATAAGTCCTCTATAGTAGCATTCTGCTGTAAATATTTTGAGTTTGAGATTCCACTGGTTACAGAGAGGGCTAGTAGAAATCTGGGGAAAATCCTACTTTATTCATGCATTTTGAGAAATGAACAGATGTAATATAAGCATAACAAATAACAAAAATTTTACAAAAACATCACAGTTTTCCATGCTGATGTCCTTTGTGTCTTTAACGCATTGAGTTTCTCAGCCAGAATTCATCCCTAGAGAGAACGATAGTGATCATATCTGCTCTGTCAGTCATAAAGTTTTTGTTCCAAGGAGCTAGGACCATCCTGAGCCGAGATATTGAGGTTTACATAAACAGCTGTATAACCAAAATGTATCGTGTCCCATGACACAAAGATGGCCGTCGTGGTTAAACCAAGTAAAATAAAAATTAAAAACTGGTGGTTTTGCAATACCAATACATAGAGGTAATCACTCAAAAAATAAAAATAAAAATAAATAAATAAATAAAAACAAAAAACATAGGAAAATTAAAAATAGTCAAGCAACCTGTATTGAACCACTTGAGATGGACTGACCCAGGGATAATGTACAGTCAGGCAATATCGCAAAATAAACCCCAACAGGGTGATCAGGACCCCAACCTGAAGCGCAGGGTTCTTGTATCAGCCAGAAGGGGTTTAATTTGTGATTACAACTGGCTGATTGTGCATTATCCCGCTTATTGAAATTTATATGTAAAGCACTTTGAATTGCCATTGTGTATGAAATGTGCTATATAATGAAACTTGCCTTGCCTTGCATATTACACAGCTACTTACCAAATAAATAAAAAAATTAACATAAAATATTGATTTGTGTAGAAACTGTAATTATGCGAGAATAAATAAACTGCTGAACAGCTGAAATCCACCTTCGGTTTGTGTCGGAGTTCTGTTGGTGTTTATTTTGTATTAATGAGAGTCTGACTGCAAATTTTGCATCTTATTACAAGACTACTTTCCAAATAAATAAATAAATGCACATGAAACATTGATCTGAGTTCAAATTACAGTGATCCGAGAACACAATACCCAGATGAGCATTCTGAAACGTGGATGTGTGGTTGTTACTGAACAATATCAGACTGCTAGATGGCACCATTCACCAATCAGAATTAAATATTCCAGAGAGCTGTGTAATAATTAGTTCTAATGAACAACATGGACTTAGTGTGTAACCATTTTAGCTGTTTGTTATGATATTGTTAATACTGTAATTAGCTGTTATAACAAAGAATGTTCCCTCTCTGTTTAGGTTTTGTTTCTTAAACCAGCTGACCTAAAAACATGACTGACCTGAAATCTGTAGAATGTGCCATCGTCTTTAAGAGTGAGCACATGGTCGGAGATGGGGAAGAAATAGCCATGAGCTGCCATCAATGTGCCCACATGAAGAGCCTCAACTAGAAAGAAACAACAGTGTTATTAGGGGTCCAAGCATGATGGGAACCCTGTTGTTTTTGTTAGGATTAATATTATTACTAATGAGTGTGAAACCTGGGTTGAAAGTGGATTGATTTGATTCACATGTTTTAGATTTGATTAATATATATATATATATATATATATATATATATATATATATATATATATATATATTTTTTTTTTTTTTTTTTTTTTTTTTTTGCAAAGTCAGAATGATTTGATTCACAATGAAATTTGATTTAGTTTAACATCAGTAAAATGACACTATTTATCTTATAGATCCACTACCGTTCAAAAGTTTGGGGTCACTTGCCTGAAAAGTTTCTCATGATCTTAAAAACCTTTTGATCTGAAGGCATATACTTAAATGTTTGAAATTAGTTTTGTAGATAAAAATATAACTGTGCCAACATATTAATTTATTTAATTACAAAACTACAATAATATTTAAAAAAAAAAAAAAAAAATAAAAAAACCTTTTTGAAATGGATGACTTGGACCAAATAATTAAGAAAAGCAGCCACTAAGTGCTCAGCATATAGATGGGAACTTCTTCTATACTGTTTAAAAAGCACCCCAGGGTGATACCTCAAGAAGTTGGTTGAGAAAATTTCAAGAGTACATGTCTGCAAAATCTAGGAAAAGGGTGGCCACTTTGAAGATGCTAAAATATAACACAGTTTTGATTTATTTTGGATTTTTTTAGCCACAACATAATTCCCATAGTTCCATTTGTATTATTCCATAGTTGTGATGACTTTACTATTATTCTAAAATGTGAAAAAAATAAAGAATGAGCAAGTGGCCCTAAACTTTTGAACGGTAGTGTAATAATGACTAAGTTTCCCAGCCATGAAATTTTCACAAATTGTTTTTATTTAATTTTTTTTATTGAACTTTAATAAGAACAAAACATAATTTACATACAAGAGTACATATAACCATACATGTCAGTGGTAAAAAAAAGAAAAAAAAGAAAAAAAAAAAGAAAGAAAGAAAGAAAAAAGAAAGAAAAAGGTATTTTACAGGAAAAAAAAATATACCTATTAAACAGCTGTAATGTTTTCCTTGCTTTTAAGTTTCTACTTTTGGATATTGTTTCTAAATATGTTTTAACATCGATTTTAAATTGTCCAAAATTTGGCATTTTTTCATTCCATTTGACTTTATGAATATAATAACAGGCAATTATAATAATTAAATCAAATATAAACAAAATATTTGTATCACCATCAAATTAAAAAGATTTTAGCATAACATCAACTTCTTCAAAGTTAACAAGAATCATAGCTTTTCTTTGTAAGTAATTATTGAGTTCTTTCCAAAACATTTGGATCTTGGGACACTCCCAAATTAGATGATTAGTAGTCTCAGGGGAAATTTTACAAAAAACACAAATATCTTCCATGTTCACTTTAAAACACTGTACCCCAAGTGACTTAACTGGGTAAACTTGATGGAAAATCTTATATGAAACCTCTTTCGCTTTATTTGTGATGCAATACTTATGAGGTGTCATCCAAATTTTACTCCAATCAAGACGTTTTTTAAATAGAGAATTCCAGTGAGTAGCAACAGCAAGTATATTTTTAGACTGAAGAAGGGAATGCAAGAAAATATTATTACATCCAGAACTTGTGAAATCCTTGCCCTGCAACTTGATACAAGCAGTAAATTCTTCAACTGTTTGTAAAGAATATTTATTATTACATTCTAATAGCCTCAAATTTCCCTTGGGAATTGCATGTAAAACCAAAAAATATTGGATAGGATCAACTGAAAAGTTATACATATGAACAAATTCAGGATAACTGTATAAGACACCATCCTTTTTAATCAACTGTTTAACCCAAATAATTCCCTTTTCAAACCAATTCTCAAAAAATATTGATTTGTTTCTAACCCTTATGTATCTATTATTCCAAATGGTACATTTATGGGGGGGGGAATTATGACTATACATAAGAGTACATGAAAATAATGCTTATTTGTGGAAACTTGCAAGTTTAATGGGTATTTTGTTAATATCATAATCACATTTCAGTATGAACTCTATACCACCTACTTTTTGAAATATAAAGTTAGGTACTGTATACCATATACTTTACTTATTTGTTTAATAATTTTGGAGCCATTTTATTTTAAATATCATGTTAGAGGTCTTAAAATCCAAAACATTCAATCCTCCTTCAATTTTTGACCTACAAATATTTTCTTTTTTAATATAGTGTGATTTGTTCTTCCAAATAAATCTAAAAAGTTTGGTGTCTATCATTTTAATTAATGAGGGGGGTTTATCTAACACTTGAGCAGTATAAACCAACCTAGATAAACCCTCAGCTTTAACCAGTAACACATGACCAGTTAAAGAGATATCTCTCATCAGCCAAGAATTCAGTTTCTTTTCAAATGATTGAATGATAGGAGCGAAGTTTAACTCATTTCTGACTTCCATATTTTTAGATATCTTGATACCCAAATATTTGACAACTTCTTTCATGGAAATATTGCATACTGCTGTAAAGTTACAGGAACCTAGAGCCATAAGCTCACATTTATTAATATTCAGGGAAAAACCAGATACAGATGAAAATACCTGCAGACACTTAATTGCTTTTTCAATTTCAGTATAGTCTCTTAAGAAAAGGGTAGTGTCATCGGCTAATTGTGTGCATTTAATTTCTGTATCTTCTATTTTGATAACTCGAAAAATATCTTTCTTAATATGAACGGCCATAACTTGTGTAACCAACAAAAAAAGCAATGGACTAATAGGGCAGCCCTGTCGAATCCCCCTTTTGATTTCTAATCTATGAGAAGTTCCATATGCCAATTTTACAGAGCTATTAATCTTATTATATAGGGTTCTGATTACTTTTTGAAATTTGTCCCCAAAATCAAAAAATTCAAGGGTTTTAAAAATAAAGTCATGTTCGATTGTATCGAAGGCCTTGTAAAAATCGACAATACAGAATTAAAACTATTTTCATTGATAATTTCATTATAATTTATAAGATCAAATACAAGTCTAATATTATTACAAATATGTCTTCCTTTTACAAAACCTGATTGCACCTCATCAATAATAGATTCTAATCCTAATTTTAACCTTTCAGCAAATATGGAAGCAATAATTTTACTATCATTATTAATTAAGGTGATAGGTCGCCAATTATCTAGTAATAATAGGTCTTTATCAGGCTTTGGAATTAAGGATATTACACCTTGTGTCATGGAGGGTGGCAAAACATCCTTTAAAGACCATTAACAGAAATTCAACTAGATCATCTTGAAATATTTAAAAAAATTCAGCAGTTAAGCCATCATTACCAGGGGACTTGTTTAATTTAAATTTATTTATAGCTGTTCTAATCTCTAAAATGGATGCTTCCTTATCACAAAGGGCTTTAAATTCTTCATCGATACTATCTATGTTATGTTTTAGGGGCTTTAAAAAAATCATCTATTTTGTCTACGGAACATGCATTGCTGGAATATAATTTACCATAAAAATTTGAGACATACTGTATTTTGAAATAATAATAGGGCCCTGTGTTTCATGGCCATTAATATTAAGCTTTCTAATAGATGTATACTCTCCATTCCTTTTCTCCAGATTATAAAAGCGTCTGGAATTAGTTTCCCCTTCTTCTAACCAACGTCTTAGAAATGTTCCTTTTGCCTTGATTATATATAATTTATCTAACTCAGCCTGCAGATTCATTAACAAATTAGAATTCCTGTCAGTATTATTATCAGTGATGTTACAAATAGCTCTAATAATTTCCTCTTCCTTTGACCTATTAGATTTTGCAACTTCTTTGCCTTTATTTAATGCACTGTCTAATCTGAAACTTCATAAGCTCCCAATTTTTATCGTATAAATTTGTTTGCTTAGCTTGATTCCAGTATGTTTGTATTATCTTCTTAATTTCATGTTTAAAACTATACATTTCCAATAATCTATTATTAAGTTTCCAATACATCTTAGAGCCTTTACATGAAGATACGTTATTCCATTTAATGAGAAGATAAATCATTTTGTGATCAGACAATGCTGATGGTTCAACGGACACTCTTGTTTGTATTTTGTTCTAACGAATTAGAAATGAACCAAAAATTGATTCTTGACTGTTTAGATTTATCCCTATTACTCCATGTGTACTCTTTCAAAAGTGGGTGTTTATATCTCCATATATCAATTACCCCTAAGTTTTCACAAAATCCAGATAGCTCTGAATCAATTGTAGATGGTCTAATTGGAATAGGAATTCTATCCATCTGGGACAATATTAATAACATCTGGGACAATATTAATGTCCCCACCTAGAATCATTTCAATATCATGAAATCTTTCTATTACCTTATTAATCTCATTTTCAATATCAGAGAACAAATCAACATTATATTTTTGAATATTTGAGGCATATACAGTACCTAACAAAAACATTTTCCCATCAATGGATATTGTTAGAATTATCCACCTACCCCCATTGTGGACTTTGCTACTAACAATTTTACCTTTAAATGAACCCTTTAAAATTGCAACTCCTGCTGAGTGATTACTTCCAAAAGAATGCCAAATTTCACTGCCCCAATGAGACTTCCAAAAATTCACATCTGAAGAACAAGCATGAGTCTCTTGTAAGAAATAAAAATCTACATTAAATCTCTTGCAACACAAAAAAACAGCCTTTCGTTTAGTTAAATCTCGAATACCCCTGACATTAAAGGAACAAAATGATAACGACATGAACTTTTAACAGTCACAATTACAGAAGAAAGAAAAAAAAAACTCTTAGGAGCTAAGGTATATATAACTCAAAGGGTGCATAATTCCTATTAGTTTACAATTTGACCTGGGAGATTATTATTTTTTATTAATTTTTTCCTCACTCCCCCTCGACCATTCTTTTTCAGTTAGTATCGCTTATTCTTTGGTCAGAAACCATCAGAACCAAACCTTTATTTGGGGAAAATTTCAACGCCATCAACAAAGGTTCTACTCCGCACAAAAAAAGCTTTACGACCTTTCTCTCTGGCATCTTTCACCATGGGCCACGAGAGTTTTCGTCTCTCCACGTCCAACGCAGTCAAGTCCTCTGTAAACCGCAAATGCTGCGCTTGAAGGAATTCACAGTTCTTCACCCTTTTCCAGAGTAGATCTCGAGTAGACCTGTTGTTGAACTGAATTATCGTTGCTCTTGGGCTTCTGCCCTGTTCTTTCCGACCCAGTCTATGAACAATGTCCACAACAACCTGGCATCTATCCTTTAGCTCTGGAGCAACTGAACTACAGATTCCAATCAAAAGATGCTTGAGATCTTCATCCGTTTTCTCGGGAACACCATGCAGCCTCAAGTTCCATCTCCGCCGATATCTTTCAGCTTCACTGACTTTTCCTTCAAGCTCAGCAACTTTCTGTTCGTGTGATTTAGTGATTTCTTTCACCACTTTCATTTCGTCTTTTAAGTCCTTAACTTCATTCAGCGCGAAGTCAATTGACTTTTTCAGGGTTCCAATGCTGAGCATATTTTCTTGAATCAGATTCTCCAGGTGCCCCGAACTCTCATTAATTTTCTTGGATAAGAGAGTTACAATGTTCTCTTGCATCTCAAGAAGCGACGGCTCGTCTTTCACTTTTTTGGAACGAGGTTTTCTGGCGTGTCATCCATATCTGACATACGCTGAAGATCTTTCTCGAAGGTGTACGAGTACGAGTGATCTGCCATCTCAATGTCATCACTTATCCCTTCATCTTGACTTTTTGTTGTCTCCACTGATTTCGATGTTTTTGAAGCAGCCTTCTCTTTTCGTTTAATGGCACCACCAGAGATGTTGACCATACTCGGTTTCATTTTGTGAGAGTAAATCAATATACGACCGAGGGGGAATGCTTCCAAAAACTCTCGTCTGGTTAACAATCCAATGTAAAATTCATGTAGTCCATAAGGTATGACAATTAATTTCTCCCTTCACAAATATTTGGAAAAACACCCCTAAGACATCCGCAATTAAGAAAGATCATCCACCTTGGCCGCCATCTTGCCGCCCTCCACATTTTATTTCAATAGTGGCAATGCAAAAAGTTAAAACTCAACTCAAATCAAATCTCTCAAATCACTTTATTGTCACTCAACCATACACACAAGTGCAACAGTGGGTGAAAGTCTTGGGTGCAGTTACGAGCAACATAGAAGTCATGACAGTGATGAGACATATACCAAGTTGGCAGCTGTACAGTGCTTAAGCATTTTACTTTATACAAAAGTGAGCTGTCAATTCCTCATGTGATAGTCAGTGGACGTCCTGAGGAGAGATCAGACACGAGGTGCTCAAAAGCTGTTCAGAAAAAGACATTGGTGTTGTTATCACCACACTCTACAAGTTTAGCTTATTTCTGCCTTAAATCTAAATTTAAAGACCAAACCATAAAGAAATGCTAACTGTGGACAAAATGACCAAGACGCCGACTGTGACTCATGAAATAAAGGGGGAACGGCAGTCAATTGATTTGGTTTTTCAATGACTGACTCCTTTTACATTTTAAATGTTATTACCCCCAATCAAATATTTAATCACAACCTTTTGTAATAGAGCAAAAAACGAAAAAGGAAAGCCTTTTCCTGTTTACTATTTTAGTCTCCTCCAAATAACTGATTCTCCAGTAACATGCTCAAACACCACCACAGCTCCTCTGTAGAACCCATACCAAAGAGAATTATGCATCAATAAATTATTATCTATTAAACTTTTACAATATAATGTAGTGTTTACTGTGTGTGTGCACTGTGCACATTACAGCATGTGTCTGTGCTGATTACAAATGAATACCCTTTTATTTTCAAGTGTGCATTGTGCTTTTTGCAGCAGTTGTTGTTTTGGTAAGGTCTCATTACCAGGTATTTTCATGAGGTAAAGCCGAGTTATCATCAATGTTCAAGAGATAAGAAGCAGAGAGACAGAATGAGAAAATGGGGAGCTCTGAGATTATGCCAAAAAAAAAAAAAAAAAAAAAAAAAATTAAGTTCTTACTTTCTATCTTTCCAGTGTTCCTGTTATGGTCTATTGAGTACTGGGAGAGATTTTATACACTTATGTGTATGCTCTTTTCTTGTATGGGTAGAGCCCCCATCACAGACTTATAAAAACATGTCAACCCTCTCAGTGGGAATCTAAAGTAGAGAAATACACCCATACTCAGAGACAAATCAAATTTCACTGCTGGGCAAACACCTCTTCATCTTCTTTCCTTTCACAATCCCTTTATCTTGTTTCCTTCCACAGTAAAACTCATCATTCATCACTGAAAAGAACATCATGGCAGGTAACCAGCATTTGTGTGGATGTTTGGATGCTGGCCTTAAAGGCATAGTTCAACCGAAATGTAAAATTCAATCTTCATTAACTCACCATCATGATGTTCCAAACCCATCTGACTTTCTTACGTGGAACTCAAAGAGTAATGTTAGGCATAATGTTTAGTCTAAGCCACCATTCACTTTCATTATATGGCAAAAAAGATGCAATGAGAGTCAGTGGTGACTTAGGTTCCTAACATTATGCCTAACATCTCCTTTTGTGTTCCATGAGGAAAGAAAGTCAAATGGGGTTTGGAACAACATGAGTCATTAGCTATTAGCCACTGCTCCCCATGGCTCAGTATATAGCCTGCTCAGTGCAACCACGTGAGAGCTAACAAACTCATTGACTATTTATACACAGACACTAATTGCAATTTAAAAAGCCACAGGTTTGGGAAATTAAACTTTAATTGCCATTTAAACCTGTGTGTGTCACCTTGTGTGTCTGAAACAAGACCAAACATTCAAGGGTGTGTAAACTTTTGATCAGGGCCATTTGGGTGATTTCTGTTATCATTATGATTTAAAAAGGAGCCAAACAACTATGTGATAATAAATGGCTTCATATGATCACTATCCTTAAATAACAGAAGGGATAAGTAATGACAGTTTTTTTTTTATTTATTTATTTATTTTTTTTTGCATGATCAGTTATATTTTCAAAATCAATGCCAAAATTTCACAATTTCTGCCAGGGTATGCAAACGTTTGAGCACAACTGTATTTGTAATGGATTTGTCAATAGTTTATGTTTCTAAAGCTCTAAATATGTAAAAAATGTTTGTTTTAGATTATTTCAAACATCCATATTGTACGTTTTAGTGTCTATCAAAATGTACAAACATGTACGTTTAAATGTTACAAATATTAACATACAAATAGCTGCATTTATTAATGAGATCAGGCTGAGTATATGGACGTATCAAAATGAAAGGAATGAATTGTCAAACTTCAGTATGCCCTTCACAGCTTTAGCACTATTACTGATGTCATGAGAGAAAAGGCTGTATTACCTTGGTCTTCGATACCCAGATTCTTCAGCAGCCACTGAACAATGTCTGAACCTGGAAAATAGGAAGTGAAGATTAATATTTTCATCTGAGTGTTTGAATGGTTAGCATGATCTATATTGTATGTGCCTGGATCAACATTCTTTGCTGAAACCATGAAGGAAATTACTGTCAGTCTTATCATTGCTAACTGCAGGGTCAGTGCTATGACTGGGATAGAAATGTCATAGAGGATTGCACTAATTTTACAATTCCCTTAACAGAAATAACATATAACAAACAAAGTATCCAAAGAGAATCACCCGTTTCACATGTGCGTAACTTCATCGGGAGACACTATTTGAGTTTTCATCACATTTTTACTGTGTGACTGTACAGAAAATAAAGTGATTTCTGGATTACTACGTCAACTTTTTCCTGGGATGACAGATGTAAATAATCAGATGTTTATCGAGAGTGGGTAATTGAACTTTATTATACACTAAACCATCAGTAAATCAGGTTTACATGAGGGAAGTATTGCGTGCCTGTTACTGTGTGGTTAACTTGCATCAAGACGTCTTTTTATGTCAATGAGTGAGTACTTCAGTACTGTAATTTATGCCATAAGTCAAAAAAGCCTTTATTGTAAAAGACTGTGTTGATAAATAGGTTAGTGCATTTTCAACATGTTGTCCGCTGAGTTCAGCGTGTGCTCTGTGGTTAACGCATGCTTTCGCCGCCTCGTCTCATCTCTTCACTCTGGCTGCAGCACGGAGCACCGCATGCGCGCCTCGCGAGCCCAGTTTAAACTGTAACCTGAAGACACAAGCTGCGTCCGAAAACTGGTAAATGCTTATGTGGCATGGGGGGGCATGGTCACGTGTCTGTTTGCGGGAGAGGGAAAGCGGTAAGGCTCGTCACCTGGGCTGTAATTACTCTAACACCTGTCTCTCATTATAGTGATAGCGGAGGGAGACCTGATAAGGCTTGCCAGAGCGGCAGAGGAGAGACAGGTATTAGAGTAATTACAGCCCAGTTGACGAAACTTACTGCTTTCCCTCTCCTGCAGACAGACACATGACCATGCCCCCCCATGCCACAGCTGCCTTCAGAGGCTGTATAAGGATGGATGAAGGTAGGATGAAATAAGGTGTTTTTTAAACAGTTCAGATAGTTCCATTCATCCAAAAACACTTGTTTAAATCATTAACTGATAAGGCAGCTGCCTACGTTTTCCGATGCAGACGCAGTTCATATAAAACAGCCCGAAACAAACAAGTGTAGCTCCGATCCCGACGTCCTCCATCTGTGTTATTGATTTTGTTGTTGCTATTGAAACGCGTGTGCAAATAACGTCAGAAAAGATGGTCAATACTAGATGACATCACTATGGTGGTTCCTTTTGTGAATGTGAATGCAACAGAATGCAACAAGTCTCCTCGGGTGTTCTGTTCCTCATAAGGGTTCTCATCTAGAAAGTTACAGAGGGAAAAGTATCAGGACTGTAGGTGGGAAAGGGCCTAATGTTAAAGCTAAGTATGTAGCAGTTCTGGATGCTCCAAAGAGGATCTCAGTCTCAGCAAAGCTACACTGGATTATTTTGTGGATTAGCAGAATAATCTTCACCACTGAACCCTAAACCCCTCTTTCTGTCTGACTCCCTAGAACAAACCATAAACTATTTCTTGCACGTGTGCCTAAATAAATACATGTTTATGAATCTATTTGCTATACACCTCACATCAGCTCCACAGTTCAGGTCTTGTTTAAAGAGTAAGTGTGTCATTTCTGCACCACAAGCAGTGATGGGCAGTAGTTTCTCTACAAAAAGCGAAGCTATTAGCTTAACTATATTTCTCAGTAGCGAGGTGGTAGCTTCGCTAGTTTTGAAATCAAGCAGTTTGAGTAGCAAAGCTATATTTTTGATTAGGTAGCAGTATAGCGTAGGCAAAAGTTTCACCGATACATCATGTCGTGTACCAATTTACTGTCACCACTTTTGAATCAGAACTAAAGATGTCCGCTCATTTAAGTCAGTTCTTTACAATGAATTGGTCACACGTGATAGCAAAGAGGTCTGAATTGGTTCGCGATTCAATCTGAATGACTCCGAAAGATCACACGCCTGTTGCTGAACTGTTTAGAGCAGTTTCTCACTGATCAACACACTAAATAAATATTTCAAACCAAAGGTAACGCTGGTTGCAGTGGATATTTATCTACAATAAATAGAAGCCAAATCTGCAAATACGTCCTATCGTTTGCACGTGTGCAGCTTGTGAACTACTGCAGGTAACAACATTTTCCAACCAAAAGAGTATCAATTTAGAAGCCTTCACAAAAATGCATCAAAAAAGTACCATGGTATTACCATGTTTTTGGACATGTACTATTACCTGGGAGCATCATGCAAATACAATAGCATATGAATATGGTAACCATATATCAAAGTACAATGGTAGTACTATGGCATTATTTGTAAATACAATGGTATGTGAATATGTAAATCATATATCAAAACACCATGGTATTCTTTGAGGTGCTTTAAAGAACCATGTAAGTTCAGAATGGTGCATAAATACGGAGGCTGTATATCACAGTATCATGGTATTACCATCTGATACCATCAGATATTGGAGTGTTACTGTCATCAACAGAAGCTTCCAATACATAGAGAATACAACATCTACACAGAATAACAGAATAAGATGAATAGTATACTGTATGTACAGTACGTAGAGTTGTTATATACAGGAATGTGCAAAGGAAATTATGTTGTACATGTGGTAGTATATATATGAAAAATAAAATGTAAATAATAGTGATTTTGCACATTAAACACATGGGTTTGTATAGGTAGCATATACAGTGGTGTGAAAAAGTGTTCGCCCCCTTCCTGATTTCTTATTTTTTTGCATGTTTGTCACACTTAAATGCTTCAGATCATCAAACAAGTTTAAATATTAGTCAAAGATAACACAAGTAAACACAAAATGCAGTTTTTAAATGAAGGTTGTTATTATTAAGGGAAAACAAAATCCAAACCTGCATGGCCCTGTGTGAAAAAGTGATTGCCCCACCTGTTAAAACATAACTTAACTGTGGTTTATCACACCTGAGTTCAATTTCTCTAGCCACACCCAGGCCTGATTACTGCCACACCTGTTCTCAATCAAGAAATCACTTAAACAGGACCTGCCTGACAAAGTGAAGTAGACCAAAAGATCTTCAAAAGCTAGACATCATGCCGAGATCCAAAGAAATTCAGGAACAAATGAGAAAGAAAGTAATTGAGATCTATCAGTCTGGAAAAGGTTATAAAGCCATTTCTAAAGCTTTGGGACTCCAGAGAACCACAGTGAGAGCCATTATCCACAAATGGCGAAAACATGGAACAGTGGTGAACCTTCCCAGGAGTGGCCGGCCGACCAAAATTACCCCAAGAGTGCAGCGACGACTCATCCAAGAAGTCACAAAAGACCCCACAACAACATCCAAAGAACTGCAGGCCTCACTTGCCTCAGTTAAGGTCAGTGTTCATGACTCCACCATAAGAAAGAGACTGGGCAAAAATGGCCTGCATGGCAGAGTTCCAAGACGAAAACCACTGCTGAGCAAAAAGAACATTAAGGCTCGTCTCATTTTTGCCAGAAAACATCTTGATGATCCCCAAGACTTTTGGGAAAATACTCTGTGGACTGACGAGACAAAAGTTGAACTTTTTGGAAGGTGTGTGTCCCATTACATCTGGTGTAAAAGTAACACCGCATTTCAGAAAAAGAACATCATACCAACAGTAAAATATGGTGGTGGTAGTGTGATGGTCTGGGGCTGTTTTGCTGCTTCAGGACCTGGAAGACTTGCTGTGATAAATAGAACCATGAATTCTGCTGTCTACCAAAAAATCCTGAAGGAGAATGTCCGGCCATCTGTTCGTGACCTCAAGCCGAAGCGAACTTGGGTTCTGCAGCAGGACAATGATCCAAAACACACCAGCAAGTCCACCTCTGAATGGCTGAAGAAAAACAAAATGAAGACTTTGGAGTGGCCTAGTCAAAGTCCTGACCTGAATCCTATTGAGATGCTGTGGCATGACCTTAAAAAGGCAGTTCATGCTCAAAAACCCTCCAATGTGACTGAATTCTGCAAAGATGAGCGGGCCAAAATTCCTCCACAGCGCTGTAAAGACTCAATGCATGTTATTGCAAATGCTTGATTGCAGTTGTTGCTGCTAAGGGTGGCCCAACCAGTTATTAGGTTTAGGGGGCAATCACTTTCTCACACAGGGCCATGTAGGTTTGGATTTTGTTTTCCCTTAATAATAACAACCTTCATTTAATGTTTACTTGTGTTATCTTTGACTAATATTTAAACTTGTTTGATGATCTGAAACATTTAAGTGTGACAAACATGCAAAAAAATAAGAAATCAGGAAGGGGGCAAACACTTTTTCACACCACTGTATAAATATTAATTTACAAGTTTTTTTTTTTTTACATGTACATATACATTTTATATAGCGCCATTCTGTATACTTGTATACTGAATTGCACCATACTGTGTCATGGCTTTGATTAACATCATGTGAATACATCTAGATGCCTTGTCTATGACAGTATGCTCTGTGCACCTGGTTGAAAAAATTAGTAGCTTAAATGTAGCAAGCTACTTTTGGCATGTAGATTGTAGTGCAAGTTGCTACTTTCTGTGATGAAAGTGTAGCTTTCATCTTAGCTTAACAATTTTTTTCTGTAGAGTAGTTGGTAGCTTAAAAAATTAATAGCTTGCCCAACACTCATCAATGTGCACCCAGCACCATATGTTCAACAATACTATTCTAATACTGCTAATTCTTGTTTAAAGTTTAACAGTTAGCAGAAAAATCACTGAGTGCAGTATTAATGACCCTTTAAATTTTGCTTTTGAAGGTTTTGTGTGCTCAGTGCTTTATCGTCAACTTGATTGATGCTAAATTAATAGACTGTGTGAACAGATATCTTTAAAAATATATATATATTTACGAGATATCCCTTACTGACCAATCAACCCCTGTATTCACGTAATATGCAGAGTCACTATTGCCTTAGCCAATCAGCACTGAGAGCCATATCCCCAGAGACAGAAGGAGCAAGAAAGTGTGAGACTTTTTAAAGCATAGAGAGGAAAAGACTGTGGTGTAAGAGCTTGAAGCTGGCCTTTTAATGAATCCTCGGTGGGACTACAGTCAGAGGAAGAAGAGATTCTCCTTCTGAGAATTTCTCTCTCGCTTCCTCCTTCCTAATCCTCACATTCTACAATGGATTATGGCATGGGAACATGAAAATTACTTCCCTTTTTGAGTCACAAAACAGTAATGCAATTACTATCTAAATAACAATGATACAATACAATAATTGCATTTAAATTATTGACGCATCTATTTATGGGGATTGATTTCTTTTTCCTTGTTTTGTTTTTCAAAGATGTTAAAGAAATATATATGGGATAAATGTACAGTCACCTTGTCAAGAATATTGTACATAACACCTGCTTATTTAGCAATAAAAACCAAATGACTGCACATTATCCCACTTATTGCACATCTACTTACCAAATATATAAATGGACACTAAATATTGTTTTAAGAAAAAGATTGTGGAATAATACAAGAGATATGAAACAATGCAGGAAATTGGTTGCCTGATATCCATTAAAATAGTCAGGGTTATTCAATTGACAATTTTTAAGGTCTGGCAGAAGAAAAAAAATAACTTCATAACCTTAACTAACAAATACATTTTGATCAACTTCAAAATAAAAAAACAATGCTCATTTTAACACAACAGGGCTATTTTTACAAACTATGAAAATTCCAAGGAACATTAAGATCTGCTAAAGCCCATATCTTTGACAATATCAACCCACATAATAAAATGATGGCCATCGAATATAGAACTTTTAAGAATAAATGTAAAACTGACAAAAAGAGAAACTGTCTATTCTTCCTTTCTTTATTATTCTCCCATTCAGTGAGGGGAAAATTGGCCTTTGTCTTGCAGATTTCGTTTATTTGCACACAGGAGCCAGTGCAGGAGACAGACATTTGTAGAGATAATCGTTAAATGGAGAAAAAACTGATCTGATGATGATGTTTGGTGTTGAGAAAGCTGACAAACATCTATATATAGAGTGAAAACACAGTCAGAATATACAACGATCAGCCACAACATTAAAACCACCTGCTTAAGATTGTGTAGGCCCCCCTCGTGCCGCCAACATATATCTCAGAATAGCATCTCACCACAATTGTACAGAGCGGGTATCTGAGTTACCATAGACTTTGTCAGTTCAAACCAGTGTGGCCATTCTCTGTTGACCTCTCTCATCAACGAGGCATTTCCGTCTGCAGAACTGCCCCTCACTGGATGTTTTATTGTTTTTGGCACCATTCTCAGTAAATTCTAGAGACTGGTGTGCGTGAAAATCCCAGGAGATCAGCAGTTACAGAAATACTCAAACCAGCCGTCTGCCACCAACAATCATCCATGCAATTATCTAATCACCCAATCATGTGGCAGCAGTGCAGTGCATAAAATCATGCAGATATGGGTCAGGAGCTTCAGTTAATGTTCACATCAACCATCAGAATGGGGAAAAAATGTGATATCAGTGATTTGGACTGTGGCATGATTGTTGATGCCAGATGGGCTGGAGTATTGCTGTAACTGCTGATCTCCTGGGATTTTCATGCACAACAGTCTCTAGAATTTACTCCGAATGGTGCCAAAACAAAAAACATCCAGTCAGTGGCAGTTCTGTGGATGGTAACGTCTTGTTGATGAGAGAGGTCAACAGAGAATGGCCAGACTGGTTCGAACTGACAAAGTCTACGGTAACTCACAATATTAGGCAGGTGGTTATAATATTCATATCTTTGCAATAGTTTAATTGATTAATATATGTATTATAATAGCTATGTTTATATCTGTTCATTAACGTAAATGTTACGGTTATTTTTTGGGGGGTTGTTTTAGTTTCATTACTGAATATAGGATGTGCTGTCCTAATTTGGAAGCGCTCTTTATTAACTGTAAGCCTTTCTACTCACCGCGGGAGTTTTCCTCGTTTATTCTGGTGAGTGTGTATATCGCACCAAACACGTGTTTGAACACAGTGCTGCAACAGCTGACTGACCAAATCACAGACATGGAACAACAATACCCGGACTCAGTTATTATTATTCTTGGGGATTTTAACAAAGCAAACCTCACACGTGAACTGCCCAAATACAAACAGCACATTACATGCCCAACCAGAGACAGAAATATATTGGATCACTGCTACACAACAATAAAGTATGCATATCGCTCTGTTCCTAGAGCAGCTTTGGGACTATCTGATCACGGTCTGGTTCATCTTCTTCCAACCTACAGACAGAAATTAAAATCTACTAGGCCTGTATTAAGGACTGTAAAGAGATGGACCAACAAAGCAGAGCTGGAACTACAAGCCTGCTTTGACTGCACCGATTGGAGTGTTTTTGAGGCTGCAGACACCAATTTGGATGAGCTCACAGATACTGTTACATCATATATCAGTTTTGGTGAGGATATGTGCATTCCTACTAGGACTTATTTAACATTTAACAACGACAAACCATGGTTTAGAGCGGAACTTAGGCAGCTTCATCAGGCCAAAGAGGATGCTTACAGAGTTGGGGATAAAGTCTTGTACAATCAGCCCAGGAACACACTGAATAAGGGAATCAGAGTGGCTAAAAAAGATACTCTGAGAAGCTGAAAAACAAGTTTTCAGCTAACGACCCTGCATCAGTGTGGAGTGGCATGAAACAACTAATGAATTACAGGACTCCTGCCCCCAACCCTGTGGTGGACCAACAACTGGCTGACGACCTGAATGTGTTCTACTGTAGATTTGAAAGGCCCAATCTCACACCCCACACCCACTCTGACCTTCACTTCACACAAACACCAACACCTCCTGCAACCCCCCCTCCTCCCCCCTCCTGCTACTCAACCTGCACTTAAGATCTGTGAAGATGATGTGAGCCGCGTCTTTCAACTACAAAGGATAAGGAAAGCACAGGGCCCAGTTGGCATTTCACCTGCATGTCTTCGATCCTGTGCTAACCAGCTGGCCCCCATCTTTACACAGATCTTCAATAGATCACTGGAGCGGTGTAAAGTCCCATGCTGCTTCAAATGTTCCACTATCATCCCCATCCCAAAGAAACCAAAAATCACAGGACTTAATGACTACGGACCTGTCGACCTGACGTCTGTGGTCATGAAATCATTTGAGAGACTGGTGTTGGCCCACCTAAAGAACATAACTGGACCCTTTCTAGATCCCCTTCAATTTGCTTATCGAGCAAACAGGTCTGTGGATGATGCAGTCAACATGGGATTGCATCATATCCTGCAACATCTGGATAGACCAGGAACATTTGCAAGAATCCTTTTTGTGGACTTCAGTTCGGCTTTCAACACCATCATCCCAGCTATACTCCAGAATAAATTACACCAACTCTCTGTTCCCTTGTCTATCTGTCAGTGGATTACCAGCTTTCTGACGGACAGGCAGCAGCTTGTGAGACAGGGGAAACTCACTTCCAGCACCTGTACGATCAGCACTGGTGCCCCCCAAGGATGTGTGCTCTCCCCACTACTCTTCTCCCTCTACACCAATGACTGCATCGCCAAGGACCCCTCTGTCAAGCTCCTGAAGTTTTCAGACACCACTGTCATCGGCCTCATCTGAGATAACGATGAGTCTGCATACAGAAGGGAGGTTGAACAGCTGGCTGTCTGGTGCAGTCAAAACAACCTTGAGCTGAACACGCTCAAAACAGTGGAGATGATTGTGGACTTTAGGAGGAACACCCCAACACTGACCCCCCTCACCATTCTAAACAGCACTGTGGCAGCAGTGGAGTCATTCAGGTTCCTGGGCACTACCATCTCACAGGACTTGAAGTGGGAGACACACATTGACTCCACTGTGAAAAAGGCCCAGCAGAGGTTGTACTTCCTTTGCCAGTTGAGGAAATTCAACCTGCCACAGGAGCTGCTGATACAGTTCTACTCAGTATCCATTGAGTCTGTCCTCTGCACTTCAATAACTGTCTGGTTTGGTTCAGCTATGAAATCAGACATCAGAAGACTACAAAGGACTGCTGAGAGGATTATTGGTTGACCCCTGCTCCCCCTTCAAGAATTATACACTTCCAGAGTGAGGAAAAAGGCTGGAAAAATCACTCTGGACCCCACTCACCTTGCCCACTACCTTTTTGAACTGTTGCCTTCTGGCCGACGCTTCAGAGCACTGAGCACCAGAACCATCAGGCACAAGAACAGTTTTTTCCCTCAGGCTATCCATCTCATGAACAGTTAAACTGCCCCATTGAGCAATAACTATGTGCAATACACAGTTTAGTCTTTCTTATATTTATCCAACACATTCAACCTCCTCTGCCATTTCATTCCTCTGGAAAAAAAAAAACAACAACAACAACAAAAAAAACATTTGCACTGTACATAACAGATTTGTATTTACACGGTACATAACATATTGTATTAGATTTGCACTACCCATGTGTATGTGTGTATGAAAGTATGTGTGTCTATACGTATGTGTATAATTATTTTTTTATTTTTTATTATTATCTATGTCTTGCTGCTGTTTTTGTATTGTTTTTGTATGGTTGTACACTGGAAGCTCCTGTCACCAAGACAAATTCCTTGTATGTGTAAGCATACTTGGCAATAAAGCTCATTCTGACTCTGATTCTGAATATTGTTATTTAACACTTACCTTTATTTTGTGTTGTGGGTGGAACAGCTCTAATTAAATGTTAGTTGTTCGAGGCAGAGGCTGATTTTGGAACTGCATACTCACAATAGTACTCATTATTTTTCTGCCATAGACATACTGTATAGCAGATATAGTAAGAGTAGTATGGGTTGTATGCCATTCCGAACTCAGCCAGAGTAATTTTTTGGTCTCTTCTTTTGTATTTTACCCTTGTTTTTCAGGGGTATGATTTATTTTTGTTTATAGCTGTTTTTGCCAGTTTTCATGATTTATTGCTTCAAAACAATTATTATCTATTATTTTGTTCACTGTAATTTGTTTTTATATAATTTTTTTAAACTTTCTGCTTCTTAAAACAAAATTATCATCTTTTTTACACTACTTGTGTCCTGAGTCCATTTCTTGGTCAGCTCCATTACATTAACTACCTCAATCTTCCTCCAGGACACAAAATGAATTACTCATGGTTGACTGCAAATCACACAATTCTACAATGTAATTGGCATTCGTTCATGCTTATGTGTTTGTACAAGTCGAAGACAATTGCTATAAAGGCCAGGTTAACATAAATCAAAAATTGCTGTATGCACCTTAAATCTGAATAAATTATGAATGAAGTAAAATCATCTATTCAATTCAAACTCTGTTCTTTATACACAGAATGTATTGTGGCTCTCAACCAGAACTTTGCTGGCCAGAGACCTTTGATAGAGATCAGGACACACAGGGGTCAGCGACTGGCGCAGTACCACAGAGTTCTGGCTGAGTTTTCATTGCACTGGTTTGCAGGCTTGCTGTGGGGCACTGGCTCCCAAAGAGTACTGCTTTCTCAGTGCCAGCCAGGAAATGCAGTGGAAATAAAACAGATGTAGGAGAATTACCAGAGAAGACACTGGGAATCTTTGATAGGAAACTCTTCACTGTACGAATAGGTATGCCATATTTTTCATCCTGCATCCTGGCAATAACATCCTCCATCTGAACAAGAGAGAGAGAAAAAGAGAGACATTAGGCTAAAGAAAGAAAGCACGTGCATTTAATGCAGCTGCAACACACAATAGAAATACAACAAGAATAGAACTCTGCAAAAATATTCTGTGAGGTGGAAAAAATTATTTAGTACCCATATAATAGAATGGAAAATTGTGCAACAGTCATGCACATACACACTGTCACACAACAAACATTATTATGCAGGTGGTTTATTAACTGTACCTAGACCCCATTTTTCAGTAACACTAAGGGGGTAAATTCACTAAGAATGTTTTAGCATCCAGTTCACTAATGGAATTATTTAGTGCTAAATGCAACTTTCTTGGTGCAATTCCCAATCTTCAGGGTTGGTGCTGAGTGCTATAATACAGTAGGTGGTGGAAAATCAGACTACCGTGATTTAGCATACTTTACTGGGACTGTACAGCATCACTCCAGCAGTCACCTGAACTGGCTCTTTAAAATGTTAAAAGCGTTCTCAACTACACCATGTGTCTTTATATATGGTTGCTATAACGCTCTTCTCCATCATTTAATCATCATTTTATGAGTTACTAATGCCATGACCACATGCTTTCTGTGGCCAGTAATAGCACAATGTTAATTGTGACAGGCAAATGCCATAGAATTTTGTGAATAAAGTGCATCTATAATAAGTCTAATTTGTCTTTGTGCTGAAAAAAAAAAAAAGACAACAGCTTAATTTAAATACGCCGCAGCGCTATTTCAAGGCATATAGTGTCTGGTTAAACTGGACTGTGGGTGGTTATTGGATAAGACACAAGTCCATGGGCTCAAATACAGAAAAAAGTGGCACAACTGTTTAGTGTGTGTGTGTGTGTGTGTGTGTGTGTGTGTGTGTGTGTGTGTGTGTGTGTGTATATATATATATATATATATATACACTATATTGCCAAAAGTATTCGCTCACCCATCCAAATAATTGAATTCAGGTGTTCCAATCACTTCCATGGCCACAGGTGTATAAAATGAAGCATGCAGACTGCTTCTACAAACATTTGTGAAAGAATGGGCCGCTCTCAGGAGCTCAGTGAATTCCAGCGTGGTACTGTGATAGGATGCCACCTGTGCAACAAGTCCAGTTGTGAAATTTCCCCGCTACTAAATATTCCACAGTCAACTGTCAGTGGTATTATAACAAAGTGGAAGTGATTGGGAATGACAGCAACTCAGCCACGAAGTGGTAGGCCACGTAAAATGACAGAGCGGGGTCAGCGGATGCTGAGGCGCATAGTGCGCAGAGGTCGCCAACTTTCTGCAGAGTCAATCGCTACAGACCTCCAAAGTTCATGTGGCCTTCAGATTAGCTCAAGAACAGTGCGTAGAGAGCTTCATGGAATGGGTTTCCATGGCCGAGCAGCTGCATCCAAGCCATACATCACCAAGTGCAATGCAAAGCGTCGGATGAAGTGGTGTAAAGCACGCCGCCACTGGACTCTAGAGCAGTGGAGACGCGTTCTCTGGAGTGACGAATCACGCTTCTCCATCTGGCAATCTGATGGACGAGTCTGGGTTTGGCGGTTGCCAGGAGAACGGTACTTGTCTGACTGCATTGTGCCAACTGTGAAGTTTGGTGGAGGGGGATTATGGTGTGGGGTTGTTTTTCAGGAGCTGGGCTTGGCCCCTTAGTTCCAGTGAAAGGAACTCTGAATGCTTCAGCATACCAAGAGATTTTGGACAATTCCATGCTCCCAACTTTGTGGGAACAGTTTGGGGATGGCCCCTTCCTGTTCCAACATGACTGCGCACCAGTGCACAAAGCAAGGTCCATAAAGACATGGATGAGCGAGTTTGGTATGGAAGAACTTGACTGGCCTGCACAGAGTCCTGACCTCAACCCGATAGAGCACCTTTGGGATGAATTAGTGCGAAGACTGCGAGCCAGGCCTTCTCGTCCAACATCAGTGTCTGACCTCACAAATGCGCTTCTGGAAGAATGGTCAAAAATTCCCATAAACACACTCCTAAACCTTGTGGAAAGCCTTCCCAGAAGAGTTGAAGCTGTTATAGCTGCAAAGGGTGGGCCAACGTCATATTAAACCCTATGGATTAAGAATGGGATGTCACTTAAGTTCATATGCGTCTAAAGGCAGATGAGCGAATACTTTTGGCAATATAGTGTATATATATATATATATATATATATATATATATATATATATATATATATATATAGGTGTTTCCATCCACAGAACTGCCCCTCACTGGATGTTTTTTGTTTTTGGCACCATTCGGAGTAAATTCTAGAGTCTATTGTGTGTGAAAATCCCAGTTAAAGAAATACTCAAACCAGCCCATCTGGCACCAACAGTCATCTATGCGATTATCTAATCAACCAATAGAGTGGCAGCAAAGCAGTGCATAAAATCATGCAGATACGGGTCAGGAGCTTCAGTAAATGTTCACATCAACCATCAGAATGGGGAAAAAAATTTGATCTCAGTGATTTGGAGTGTGGCATGATTGTTGGTGCCAGATGGTTTGAATATTTCTGTAACTGCTGATCTCCTGGGATTTTCATACCCAACAGTCTCTAGAATTTACTCTGAATGGTGCCAAAAACAAAAAACATCCAGTGAGCAGTAGTTCTGTGGATGGAAACGCCTTGTTGATGAGAGAGGTCAACAGAATGGCCAGACTGGTTCAAACTGACAAAGTCTACGGTAACTCAGATAACCGCTCTGTACAATTGTGGTGAGAAGTATAGCATCTCAGAATGCTATTCTGAGATGCGGGTTGGCACTCTTTTGGCGGTACGAGGGCCACCTACACAATATTAGGCAGGTGGTTTTAATGTTGTGGCTGATCGGTGTATATACATACTAGTGCTGACCGATTTTATTTATTTTTTATTTTCTCAGTGTTCATCTCTAGAATTTGTTGACAATGTATAATAATAATGTAAAATATTCTTTGATAAAAATATTTATTTAAGAAAGCAGCCTACTGAGTACCTTTGCATAGTCATATCGGTGCAAAATCGGTGCACAATCCACATAAAAGGTCTGTTATTAATCTAGCTCTAAAATTAACTATATCGGCCACCATATCGGTAATCGGTGAATTTCCCCCTCTAAAATCGGTATCGGTCTCAAAAATCCCATATCGGTCGTGCTCTAATATATACACACACCGACCACCTTATTAGGTACACCTCTACACCTATATATTAATGTAATTATCTAATCAGCCAATCATGTGGCAGCAGTGTAATGTATAAATTCAAGCAGATATGAGTCAGGAGCTTCAGTTAATTTTCACATCAACCATCAGAATGGGGAAAAATTGTGATCTCAGTGATTTAGACTGGGACATGATTTTTAGTGCCAGACAGGCTGGTTTGAGTATTTCTGTAACTGCTGAACCCCTGGGATTTTCCCACACAACAGTCTCTAGAGTGTATATAGAGAACGGTGAGAAAAACAAAAAAAAACATCCAGCGAGCGGCAGTTCTGTGTGCGAAAATGGCATGTTAATGACAGAGGTCAATGGAGAATGGCCAGACTGGTCCAAGCTGACAGAAAGGTGACAGTAACCCAAATAACCACACGTTACAATAGTGCTATGCAGAAAAGCATTTCTGAATACATAACACATAGGACATTGTGGCCGATGGGCTACAGCAGCAGAAGACCCTTTCGGGTACCACTACTTTCAGTTAAGAACAGGAAATTGAGGCTGCAGTGGGCATAGGCTTACCAAAACTGGATGGTAGATCATTGGAAAAACATTGCCTGGTCTGACGAATCTTGATTTCTGCTGCGACATGCAGATGGTAGGCCCACTGCAGCCTCAGCTTTCTGTTCTTGGCTGAAAGAAGTGGAACCCAATGTGGTCTTCTGCAGTTGTAGTCCATTCGCCTCAATGTTTGACATGTTGTGCATTCTGAGATGCTATTCTGCTCACTGCAATTGTACAGAGAGAGGAGTTATCTGAGATACCGTAGCCTTTCTGTCAGCTCCAATCAGTCTGGCCATTCTCTGTTGACCTCTCTCATCAATAAGGCGTTTCCAGCCGCAGAACTGCTGCTTGATGGATGTTTTTTGGCTCCATTGTGAGTCAACTCTAGAGACTGTTATGCATGAAAATAGGAGGAGATCAGCAGTTACTGAAATACTCAAACCAGCCCATCTGGCACCAAAAATCATGCCACGGTCGAAATCACTGAGTTCGCATTTTTCCCCATTCTGATGGTTGATGTGAACATTAACTGAAGCTCCTGACCCGTATCTACATGATTTTATGCATTGCACTGTTGCCACACGACTGGATAATCGCATGAATAAGTAGGTGTACATGTGTACCTAAAAAAGTGGTCAGTGAATGTGTGTATATATATATATATATATATATATATATATATATATATATATATATATATATATATATATATATACACACGTTACATTTATGCGGATTGTTTCTTTCCAGAGTATGAATTATAATCATATGAACACAGAATAATCATACAATTTCATGGGCCATATTTTAAGAGTGCTTGCGTTAAGCGCAGTGCTATGCCATAAGTCATAAGGGCAAAGTCAGTGTATTTTCATGCAAGCATGCGCAAAGTCTTGGCACAAGTGGGTTTGGTGAAATCTGGGTCTAGTACAATTTAATTTGGAGGTTATTGCAGTGTCTGCATCCTATTATATAGTCTATTCACTCAAGCACCAGCTATAGAAACAAAAACAGCACTTTCATAAGAAGTTGGTAGTGCAAATGGACTGTATGCAATGAATTAGAAAAATAGAAATATGGACACACTCCTTTTATATGCTTAGAAACTGTTTTTCATGTCAGGATTTGGATGTACACTCCGTTAAATTATAGGGAATGTAAGTATTATTAATCATTTTAATCTACTGACACACAAATCATGGCTAGTATTAACAGTGATTGTTGCGGCACACTCTTCATTTACACTTAAATGTAAAAAACAAAAAAACAAAATATAATCTAAATAATGAAGTGGTCAAAAAAATCATACCAAATCCAAATATTTTATCCTTTCCAACTTCTTTCATTGTGCAGCGAATTACATCAAATAACTAATTTAGATCTTTGCACGCATTCTCCCACCATTATATGTAAGGAAAACAGTATGTGTGAGCTAGGAATTAAATTAAACTGTTCTTATTCTACATTATTATGTAAGGAAATTTATAATGGAATTAGTCGCGTTCAACAACCATTATAAATTAGATAAATGACAAATAACTAGATTATTTGTCTGAATAAAATTATCCACCATTAAAATCGTAATACAACGTCTCGTTGTATCCGCTCACAATTTCTATTGTAAGGAATTAGCTTTAATAAGGGAATTATGATTAACACTCTTATTGGAATAATATTAATCTCATGGCTTATTGAAAATAATATTACACATATTTAGGTATAGCTTTGAAGCAAAATCTTTTAAAAACAGGGATGAGATTATTTATCAAAATATACCACAGTCAAATTATCTTTGAATACAGACAAACTTTATTGCTATTCTAAACATAAACTAATCTAACAAATACAACATGAAACAGGTTGGTGAGTAGTGACAGAATGTGAAATAAATGATCAATACAGAGAAAATGAACTTTATGGAGTCTGGTGACAATGCCTTAAGAACCATTTATCCTTCTTTGAGTCTACATTGATTTGCAATCGGATTACCCAAAGTATTTAACTAATACACCAGCACTTTGATCAAAAGTCTGGAGATGTACTTGCGTGTCGTTGTGTTTCCTTGCGTTGCGTTCTTTGTGTTGCTTGGTTCTTTGGCTCTTTGTAGAAATTTGGTTCCGTCGATGTTTTGGACTTCTGTTATGATTGGATAGTTATTGTCTGGATGAAGCGAGACCTTCTGCAAGAAGGACTCGTGACTCCCGTTAGATGTCTGAACCATAGAGCAGAGAGTGAGAGGCTTCCCCGGGACTTTTGTGTCCCGAGTTTTCCTTGGACACTACATGGCACGGAGGATTAGGAAGAAGCAAGAGAGCCAAAGAGAAGAGACCAAGTGACGGTTCCAAGAGAGGATTCCAAGAGAGCAGAAGAGCGTTCTTCCTGTTTTGGAAACATTTGAACTGAAATTGGCAGCACCCCAAAGACATCCTAAGTCAATCAGAAGTGACTTTTCAGAGTCACATGGTCGACTGGTCTGTCCTTTTCAGAGTTGATTTACAATCCTTTGTGTGTACAGGATTCTTTCAATTCCCGCTCAAAATAGTGAATGTTTAATCATGAACTTTTATATCTTGAAAACGTTGCAAGAGACATGACTTTTGTTGTCATCAACATTCTCTACGTAAACAAGCAAGCATTTATATACTAAATATGACATACTTTCATAAATATTACATGTGTAAGTAACAAAACATGAAAATCCCTGATTACCAATCATACTGGTTAATTAATTGGTTTTACAATATGGATAATACATTACACGTTATGAGAAACCTGATTGTCAGGGTATTTTAACAGGTGAAGCCTTGATTAGTACAAGATTTAAAGATTATAATTATCGATTTGTTAGTTAGAAGTGATTACAAATCACTACACATTTTAAAAGGTACATTGGCTATAATCATGAATTTGTCAGTTATAAAAGTAATCACAGGTCAAAGTAATTTTCAGAATTATCTAGCAAGGCTAGGTATTGAGTACATTGTAGGTTTAAATGCATTCTGTACATTTAAGAGGGTTAACTCAGTGAAGGTACGATGTTCACGGATTCCTTCACGAGTCTCCGTTTCCTGATATGGCTGTGGATTTATGCATTTAAGGTCACAAGGTCTTACTTGGCCATTTGGTCTTACAGAGGGTTTACGTTTGTGGAACAAAGAAGGGTTGTCCATATGGGTTAGCTCTGTCATTACAAACCCTAGTTTGAGATTAAGCAGGAATGCTAGAGACGGTCTCCTTCAGCAATTTAGGTGCCATGGATTCGTTTTTATGACTCTCTAATGGCTTGGTGGGGGCTCTCTCTCTGATCTGTGGAATTTGGTGTTGTGTTCATTTGATGGCTTCGTTCGTGGATAATCCTACAATTGGCACCTTTTGCAGTGACTTAAAAATCACTCTATGACAACATGTGGAAAAATACCAATACAAATAAGATCATAAAAATAATTGCAAATATAAACATAATAATATTCATTGAAAATTAAACCATGACCTCTAGAATGTTTAACACAAATCTCATAAATTTTTGTTTCATAAGATGGCTACAACTCTGATCGTCAGGGACATAATTTTATGTTCCACTATATTTTCAGAGTTTGGACATGAACTTTATTATCACCACCTGGTGGAATCTCCAAACCGCAAATGCAGGAACTGTGTTTGGACTCTGCACTGAAAATAGATGTGGTACTGAAACGTCTTAGTGTAATAACTTTTTTCTCAGGAAAATAGCAAATTGCACTTTGTGCCACTTCATTTACATACAACACACCCAGAGTTTGCATGCACACACTACAGTTAGCGCGAACACTCCCACCAATGCCCACTTGCGCTTTGTGTTCACATGAAAATTTCACTTAGAATTAGCGCTCTCGCAAAAACAGAGCCCCATATGTCTTAACACATATAGTTATCTATTGTGTGCCTTTTTATTTCACATTCTCTTTCTTGGCAAATAATGCAAATCTGGAAGGCCAATCAGGACTCAAATTTACTGAACAATTCAGCCAATAACAGTACAGTGTGACTCCACAGATCCTTGTGATAGAAGCCCATGGGAAACAAGACAAAAGGATCAACTCAGCCTTTAGTGAATGAAGTCATTCGATATAAGTACCCTATTTATTAGATGAAGAGCAACCTGGAGCAGAGCGGCACCGATCATGTCACCCATTAATTGATCGGGTGACATTTAGACTATTCTCAGAGACGCTTCGAGTGTTTGAGTTAACAAGGCAAGCAGCGCAGAGTGTCGCCAGGGAACTTACACACTGCACATAAGACTGAACACTCTACAGCAGCCTATGACATCGTTCCAGCATTAAACCATATCAAATTCAGGCCAACTACATGTCCCCAAGGGATATGTGACATATGAAGGTGTGTGTTAGTGTGTGTGCATGAAAGTGTACATACATGCAGAACGTGTTGAGAGAGAATATGTGCTTGTACCTATGTGTGTTCAGAGAGAGAGAGGGAGAAGGAGAGTTGTTGCAGTTGTCTCAAGGGGAGGCCCAGTAAACATTCAAAATTACATCGGTGGGTTCTGCACTGATGGGGAGAGTGTTTCTTCAAACTATGAAGTCTTTGGATAGAATTCTAATAGGAAATACTGTTAAATTCCCCTGAAAACTGCTATTATGACTCCTGAAATAGCTTCTTTTTTTATTATCCAGAGATTAAATGCTTTTTGATAGCTGTTACTAACCACCTACAGTTAGTGGCACGGGTACAAGTTTTAGAGCTGGGGAGGAAAGATGAGTGGGTTGTGTCAACATTACGGAGAAGGCTGAGCTGATGAAAATTAATTAGCTTGAGCTGATGTTTTACCCTGATTTGTCATTGGGATACAACATTAAGCAAGTTTGATGAGCAAAAATTAGCTTATATCATATTTTATTTGCAGACATCATCCTTACATCTGCTAGAATATGCAAACTGTCTGCTTTATATAATATATCGGGGCTAAAACTATAGGGAATTATCCTGTATCATAAATGTGCTTTTAATGCATGCTAGCAGAGGTAGGCGTTTTTAATATCAGCCGATTGAGGGTTCAAAAGAACTCTCTAAAAAATGATAAAAATAAATGATGTGCAAAAGTGAATTCCCTTATATTTTCATATACTGTACATGAAGTTACTGTTTACAAACAAACGCTCTGTGGTGACACTTATGGGTTCGTTTTGCATCACAGAAAAGAGCTGCTTAATAGGCTAATCTGAAAATGGCCAAAAAGTGTTGCTTGTGAAGTTGAAATATCCCGTCTCCAAAAGATCCACCAGGATTGATGGATCAGGACAAATTCAGGATTTGACATAAATTATAATATTTTTAGATCACCATTATCACCGCTGCTCTAATAAAACCAAATTGCCTCGCTGCAACTGCTGGTAGATTTAAACTTTACAAAATTTTACACAGCAACCGCTGTGACAGATATGAGAACAAATATCTTCTAATGAAGATCTCATAACACCTAAGATCTAAAGAGAACAAACCGGACACTGTCTCGCCACCGCAACACATACTGGCTGTTTGTGAGTGGATATGTGAATAAAATTAATTACTATTTCTTAAATTGTCTTTGCATTTATTTTGTAAGTACTGTACTGTTCAATCTCAATCGGCTGTTTGCATATTAAAAATATAAAATGTTATTATGTACTGTATGTGGACCAATAATTTAAGTAAGATGCAGACTGCAAGTCTGATGGAAGCTTTCATTTTTAAATGCTACAATTATCAGGCTTTAGAAGTGTGTTAAACGTGTAAGGATGTGTATTCTTCAACCTGTTACATGTACGACTAAATCATACAGGCCCACTAAACCAAATTACGAAGTTTTGTCAAATGTTCAAAAAGAACCAACATATATTTCTTCACAATAAACCATAGATATTGCTTTATAATAACTCTTATTAACATAAACAAACTAAAGATAAAATAATGCTTACCAGATTATTAAAATTGCTGCATTGCCCATATCCACCATCACTGTCATGATTATGAAATTTTGCTGACAATTCATTGACAAACAAATAATTGTGATTATGACAATGAATTGTGTGCTTCATACACCTTAAGATGTCATTATTCATATTTAACTTGGAATAATATAATAAAATAGGGATATATATATATATATTATATATATATATATATATATATATATATATATATATATATATATATATATATATATTATTATTATTATTATTATTTTTTTTATTTTTTTTTAAAGGTTTTAAAACTTATGAAATATTGCACAGGGGTAGAATGATACTTAAAATATGTCTCTTGTTTTTGGTCGGCTTTAGTCTTGGTCCATTTTACATTTACACTGTTTGAAAATGTTTCTTCATTTTAACATCTCCACAGAAATAGACTAAGTGGCTCGTATCCCCCATGAACATTTGTGATTATAAGAATGTTTAATTTAAGTGAAACCGGAGTACTTTAAGTTCACTATCAAATTTCTCACTAGGGCTGCCCAATATATCAAAACTATTAAAATATTGCAAAAGAACATTGCGGTATGCATAACGCAAGGGCGTGTGATAACTGAGTGATTTTAATATTATAAAAAGTTACCATTATGGCGACATAGATAGCAGAGAATGACTGGGCACGCTCTGATGATGTCATATGTGAGACGATCTACAAGCTGTCGTAATGTTCTTATAACAAACTCATAATCTGAAAAGATGAGTCAGCACAAGGCACCCACAGCAGCTGCCGACATTTTAGTGATAAAACGAAGAAGCACCTCAATTATATGGAGATATTTTGGATTCAAAAGAGATGACCACATGCAGACTGAAGTGATATATAAAACATGTAAATCACGATACAATCCAATACAAAAATACAAACCTTTACAGTCTCCTTAAGTCAAAGCACAACAATTTGTATCAGATTTACAGCAAAGATGTTACCTGTGAGTTGATGATTATTTAAATTATGTTTTATGTTTTGTTTACTTTGATGTCAAAGATGTAATTTTCAGATTACATGTATGTTTGTTATAACCTGCCCGGCGCTGTTGCCTAATCAGTGGGAGGGAGATAAGGGAAGAACCAGGGATGCCAGAGAGAGAGAGAGACGCACGCGAAGCAGAGTGTGTGTGCATCAGTGTTTTATGTTGCTGTGTTTTCAGTTTGATGTTGTGTTGTAATTAACGTTCGTTGAATGTGGATTCGGCTCCCACTCCGCCAGGAAGCAGAGGAGCCGTTGCCATCTGCCAGGAGACGGAGGACCCGCTGCCGTCCAGCAGGGGACGGAGGAGTGGCTGAGGACCGGGTGGATGGCATGCCCACGGGAGCCGAAGAAGAGAGTTTTCTTTTCTCTCCTCTCTCTCTCTCTCTCTCTCTCTGTCTCTCCCGCTCACGCTTTCTCTCTCTCCCTCCCTTCGTCTCTCTCAGATTCACAGAAGGCAGGGAGGAACATCGGGTGGCAGAACGGCCAGAAGGGCAGTGTCTCCCCTCCAGAGATGGGGGGGGGGGCTAGGCCATTCCGGATTGTGCCCAGCCTGAATCGGGTGGTGGAGGAGTGTGACTAGGAGGAGGGCGTGGCCGGGACATAAGGATGCACACCCAGCGCTGAGTTGCCTAATCAGCAGGAGGACGATAAGGGAAGATCCGGGGATGGCAGAGAGAGAATGAGAGAGAGAGAGAGAGAGAGAGAGAGAGAGAGAGAGAGAGAGAGAGAGAGAGAGAGAGAGATGCACACGAAGCCGAGTGTGTGTGCGTCAATGTTTTATGTTGCTGTGTTTTCAGTTTGATGTTGTGTCGTTAATTATGTGGATTCGGCTCCTGCTCCCTCCTTTCCCAAACCTTCTTACAATCATGCAGCCCTAATCCTCACTTATATTTTTGCTGGGGTTTTAGCATGAACCTCCGCAGACAGTGTGGGCATCATAGTGCTTCAGAAGCGGTTAATCGTCTTCAATAGCTGCTCTCAGTGCGTTCAGCATAGCAGATCAGTGAGAAGGTTGGAGTTCATTTGGATAGCTCACATAATGCAATATCACCAGAAAATGACACAAAAATGCATTCATGGTATTTCTACATTTGCTTAAATTATCATTATTTAGACAGTAAAATGTGATTGGAATTGAAGTGCACAATATTCGCGATCAGATGATTATTTAATAATCACAACAGTTCGGGGCCTGGGTAGCTCAGTGGTAAAATACACTGGCTACCACCCCTGGAGTTCACTAGTTCGAATCCAGGGCGTGCTGAGTAACTCCAGCCAGGTCTCCTAAGCAACCAAATTGGCCCGGTTGCTAGGGAGGATAGAGTCACATGGGGTAACCTCCTCGTGGTCGCTATAATGTGGTTCGTTCTCGGTGGGGCACGTGGTGAGTTGAGCGTGGTTGCCGTGGTGGATGGCGTGAAGCCTCCACACGTGCTATGTCTCCGTGGCAACGCGCTCAACAAGCCACATGATAAGATGCGCGGGTTGATGGTCTCAAACACGAAGGCAACTGGGATTCGTCCTCTGCCACCCGGACTGAGGTGAATCACTACGCGACCACGAGGACTTAAAAAGCACTTTGGGAATTGGGCATTCCAAATTGGGAGAAAAAGGGGAAAAATAAAAATTATAATAATAATAATCACAACAGTTCTACCTAACACTGAAAGCTGTTGCTCAAAAGAACCCTTAAGTGCGGCTGTCTGCTGTGTGACATCAGTATTTCATCAATAGCATAGGAATAGAATAGTGATTTTATAGTGAAAATGGAATCTGATTGATCAGGAAACATGAAGTGACTATGTCTACACATCCCACACCCCACTCCCAATTCCGATGCCCCTGCCAGTGCACACACACACATAGAGGTACAGAGAAACCTGCATACACTTTGCCTGGACTAGTGGGCAAATACTGAAGTGCTAATTTAAGGTAATGAGGGATCTAAGCATTCCTCTCACACTCTGTGACAGTAATGGAAACATTTTAGAGAGAGAGAGAGAGAGAGAGAGAGAGAGAGAGAGAGAGAGAGAGGAAGTGGAGAGGCACAACTCAGCTGTATGGTGCAATGATGTGCGATGATATAAACTCCCAAATGCATCGCTGGCATCAGCTGTACAGTACTGCAACCAATCTGCAGCCAAGAATTCTTGTAAATCCGTCCAGGAGATTCAAGGGTGAATTTAATCAACTTGACATCCAGAAATGTCTAAATTACACTGAAAATAACTACAAGGAGTAGGTGGCAGGCAAGCTGGCTAACAGCAAAAATAACAGTTTATTGACATCAAGCTATCGTTCATCAGCGCAGCCATATGCTGCACTGTTTCTGCGTTTCTAGAACATAGAAACATTACAATGTCTGGAACAACAATGCAGACTCTTCTCTCAAAACAAAATGTCCTCAGGCAGTGTATCTCCAGGGAACACACATCTGGGCCTCCACACATGAGCTCCAGCCAATCACAGAACAGACTGATAAAAGCCAAAAAGATGAGTTGGCCAAACGAGAGACAGATCAAATGCTAAATTGAATCAAAGAGCAAATAGTGTCATGTTGCCGAAAACAAATCCTGCAATCAAAGATGAAGACAAATTAAGAGTGGAATCTGATATTTACTGATATTTTCTGATAAGTACTGTGCATTTAAGTGCATAGAATTTAGACACATTGCTAAAGCCTGAGGCTACAACACTGCTTAAAGATGCCACCAAATGACAAGCACACTTTTCTGTCTTGTGTTGATGTATTTCCCATTGAAACGGGAAGTTTGGGCAGGACACATCTAAGGGCTTGTTACTTTTTTTTTTTCCTTTTTTTTTTAAAGATTGTGACACAGCCATGAACCATGATTTGCTACTTGCTTATTTGTTGCAGGTGATATTAGGGGGAAGGACATTCTCATTCTATAGGGCATTTGATTAGACAAAATGTCTGTGTAGTGCGAGTCATTAACTGTTTTGTCCGTTTTCCCGAAAGAGAAATTAATGTTTTTTAATGATTATATATATATATATATATATATATATATATATATATATATATATATATTTTTTTTTTTTTTTTTTTTTTTTTTGCATTAGTGCATTTGAGTAATTTTTTATTTCAATGTATTTTGCACTTTCCACATATTTTTACAAAACAGCTTTGCAAACAATGCATATACAATAGAGATGCACTAATGTTTTGGCCAAACATCAGAATCGCAGATAAAAGCAATCATTTTTTTAATGATCGGCCGACTGTTTCAAAAGAGCCAATAATCAGGGCAGATGGTGACATGTCCAAACACGGCACTTTTTGGAACTTCTTTGCTACTATGTGCAATACACTAATTCTGTCATATAATTGTGACACCTTAGACATATCCAGAAAAGGACACCACGAAACTGTCGGATACAGATCATCTTAAATATCACAGAAGGCATATAAAAATGACAAAGAGAGAGGAAGTGTCATGGAGAGAGAGAAATCACATCAAAGTGTCCTTGTTCATCAAGGGCAAGCGTGCACTTACAGAAAAAACAACAGGTTTCATCCAAAATCTTCCAGATAATTAACAACAACACTAGAGCACTAAGTCACACTTCCTACACGCTTAACCCCCGCGACCCTGTGCGCGCTGATATCCGCATGTGTCCTGATATCCCCACATCTCTCTTTCTCTTTGTAGCAGACAGCTGGAATTTGGACTGCTTGTGAGAGCATGAGTGTCTTTTAATGACTGTTTGCATCAGAGGAGAGAGGAAGAGTTATTGGCCTCCCATGACAAGGTTATTGCAGGAATTACATGAATTTTAGATCTCTTCTGCTTGTCCCCCTAAAATCCCTCACTCCCGGTCCCCCTCACTGTTTCCAAGGCAACCAGGGCAATGATGACATTATATACATACAGTTTGTCAGCATTGGGACAGAGACACACACAAACACACACACACACACACACACACGGAGAGAGAGTTTTTAGGTATCTGTGTGAAAAAGAGAGACAAGTTACACAAAGAAGCAAAGAGACAGGAACATAAGCAAAATTAACAAGAAATATTTAAAATGTATTCTGCACTACATCACTAATTTAATAAATAAATATCTGACATTGAAATTAACCTCTTTGTAAAAATCATGCTCTTTGTGAAAATCATGCTGGAATAACATGCTTCATCAAGTTTTTCATAAGCTTGTGGAGTCCATGCCAATTTGAGGGCATGCTGCATTAATGGAAATAATATTAATACCTTCTCAAATTCAAGTATATAAAAAAAAAAGGAAAAAAAAAAAAATATATATATATATATATATATATATATATATATATATATATATATATATATATTAAACTTTACATGCAAATAATAATTGATCTAAATCTACATTTACTAATCAAAATATATATGTATTAACCTTGAATGTATAGTTGCAAATCAGAATACACATATGCAAACATTTTGTTGCAAATTTGAATACACATATTCATTTGCTCCATGGTTCATCTCTAGTTTAATAACGCATCTGGATCCTACAGTTTGGTGAAGAAAATAAAGTACCACATAGACATACACAGTTGTATCCTCTGCTAATGCACCTTAATGGCTCTGTAGACGGACACACTCTGCCTGTGTTTCACGTGGTCAACTTTCTACAGAGAGAAGCTGTCCTATTAACTGTTAGTATGTTAAATCAGTTGATGACATCACAGTTTTGCACGTGTTAGTTGGCAAAATGGCAAGCTGAGAAAACAAGCTGAAAGAGAGAAGCCCCTGAGTCATTCAAGTCTTCTGTCTGTGAACTTTTTTTCATGCAGTCAATTACAACAGCAATGGTCAAAAAACTTTTACAAATCAGGCACTGTTTGCAGACATTGCTCGACGCGAGTGCCGTATACTGGTAATACATCGATATTTGATTAGCTATTTACGCTGACATTACCTGAGGATATATAGTGCGCGGTGAACACACATTCGCAGGTGAGCCCGAAACTGCACACAGATACACTCCCTTCCGTCTTTAAACAGGCACTCGGTGCTAGTTCGGACAGACATGAAACAAGAACTAAAGCGCTTGGGGTGTTCATAGCCAAAGATATGTTGCCCTTACTCCATTGATGAAGATGTGGGATTTCCGCGTATGATTAAAATACTCAAGTCACGTTACAACATCCATTCTCGTACTCATTTTAATAGCAGGTTTATTTCTTCTATAGTGATGTACAGATTCTGAACGCTGAAAATATGATGAGCTGAGTTTGAAATGCACTTTATGTTGATGCATGTAGTGTAACAATGCAGGTATTCAGTTAAAATGTTGAGTTAGTAATTAGAGAAAGTTTTATTTTTTAGTTAAGAACCCTAGTGTAAATTAACCATGGTTTTACTATAGTAATGACTGTAATAGCAAGGACTGTTGTCACCATGGTTTTCTTAGCAGAAATCATGGTTTTGATAGAATTAACCATTTTTTTATGTAGTAATACTGTAGTAGCCATATAGTAACCATGGTTTTACTATAGTAATATTGTAGTAGCCATGACTGAAGTAACAATGACTGCTGTCACCATGGTTTTCTTGGCATAAATCATAGTCTTTTTTTTGTCTTTTTTTTTTTTAAATCCCCTTTTCTCCCAATTTGGAATGCCCAATTCCCACTACTTAGTAGGTCCTCGTGGTGGCGCGGTTACTCACCTCAATCCCGGTGGCGGAGGACTAGTCTCAGTTGCCTCCGCTTCTGAGACAGTAAATCTGCACGTCTTATCGCGTGGCTCGTCATGCATGACACCGCGGAGACTCTGCATGTGGAGGCTCATGCTACTCTCTGCGATCCACACACAACTTACCACGCGCCCCAGTGAGAGTGAGTACCACTAATCACGACCACGAGGAGGTTACCCCGTGTGACTCTACCCTCCCTAGCAACTGGGCCAATTTGGTTGCTTAGGAGACCTGGCTGGAGTCACTCAGCACACCCTGGATTCGAACTCGTTCCATATAGTAACCTTGATTTTATTTTATATATATGTATGTATGTATTCAGATTTGCAACAAAATATTCAGCATTTATTATTCTTTTTTTAGCTTTTTAACTATATATATGGAGGATATACAGGACTTAGGTGCATTATTTTTTTAAACATTTTGCCTTAAAATTTGCATAATGTATCAGCTGAAAATATCAATTTTAGATTTCAACATTCCCTTTGCAAATAGAATTAAATAGAAGAAGAACAAGGAGCTCTACTACAGACAGTATGGCCCCCACAGAGCCCAGATCTCAACATCAGAATCATAATCAGAATGAGCTTTATTGCCAAGTGTTCTCATGTACACAAGGATTTTTTTGGTGATAGGTGAAACAAGTGCACACAGAACATTACAGTGAGACACTGACACTTCCTGACTCCTCCACGTGATGCGTGACCTTTCCAACGAACTTACGTCATCCCTCTCATGAGCGCACGTCACAGAGATGTACTGAAGCGAACATTTGTAGTTAAAAAGTATATAAGTATTGTTTTGTTTCTCAAAATTATCAATCGTTTGCGTTCAGAAGACCTTTATTTGTCGACTGGAGTCGTGTGGATTATTTTGATGCACCCTAAATATGCATTTTGGACCGTCAAAAAATGGAGGACATTCACTTGCATTGTTTAGAGGAGGAGGCCTGAAATGAAATCCTAAAAGTCTTAAATTCTGTTTTGATGAAGAAAGAAACTCAGATACATCTTGGATGGCCTGAGGGTGAGTAAATTATCAGCAAATTTTCATTTTTGGGTGAACTATTCCTTTAAGTGATAAATGAAAACTATTTATGTCATTATTTTTGAAGACATCCTCACTATGCAAAATTTTTCATAAATGCCTTAAACTTTTGCACAGTACTGTATTTCTATATATGTATATTTTAATTTACAACTATATATTTGGTTTTATTTGACTTTATTACTATCTATTCACGATTTTTATACCGTATACTGTATATTGTGTAGATTTCCAGTCAGAACTGATGCTTTTTACAGTATGTTCTTTCAAAATGATCTTGGCCTTCAGCAATTTCTACACACAAACCTAAATTTGGCCTTCCATCCTCTGTCTTCCATCTGCGTGACAGTGGAGACCAAAGGTATGAGCACCCTTTTACAGAAAAAAGCACATGAATATTCAATCCAGCATTTCACATAATTGAATATTCAACATCAGAGAGAGCACTGTTAAGTTATTCTCTGAGAAGATGATGTGGTTCTGTGCATAAAAGAGCCACTATCTGTTGAGTGAGAGATGAGAGAGACACACACATTCACACACACCTAAAGTTTCCAACTGATTTAGTGGCTTTGAAGTCTTTCAAGCACTGCTCCAGTCAAGCTTACACACACACACACACACACATGCTGATTCACTCGCTTATACACCAACACATGCCCTGCGCTCATGTATGCAAAAAACATCACAGGCCACACATTTTGTCATAAGAACACAAATGTGCACAAAACAAACAAACACACATTATCAAATGGGTAGGAGGACATTAATGCAGTGTTAAACTTGCCTGGGAGCTAAAAGCAGACTGTTTATGTGACCTTGATACTTCAAATGCAGCAACTAATTGTCACACACACATGCATAAAAAACAAACAAGCAAACTCTTTCGCCATTCTACACACACAGAAGATTTAAAAACTTTGGAAAATACTTAAAAGACTTTCCCTTTCTGCATAACATAATGCACATTTAGGAAGCTACTGCTTCCCCCCGCCCCACACACACACACAGCTTGAGAATGCCCTTTAAAGGGTGCCACGGTATAACTTCCTCCCACACACACTTCGCTCAGGGTACAGTAGTTTTTCCTTTAACAGCATCCTCCTCTTTGTGTGCTAAAAAATGCTGAAGAGGTAAATGCTAATCGATCACTTACAAAAAAGTACCATGTAATTGTTTGGACAGTTCCAATATTAATGCCATATTACTTGACAAGTACCATGAAAATACCATGGTGTTTTGGAAATATAAGATGATAAACTTACAAAAAAGTACCCATATTTTTTATTTGGACCATGGTAGTACCAGAGATGTATCTTGCCCCTGGCCTCAAACTAATAATTGGTTATATCAAAATTTGTAACAGGTTTTATGTAATATGTTCAGCTGAAATTATAATCATCTCTGGGGGTGGAACCGTGTGCTAGGAATTTAAGCCAAGCTCAGACAGACTTGAAGGGCAGCCCTCTTCATCCCATTCTCTTTCTCTGTTTGCGTATTTTTGTGTACCTGCACTTGTGAGTTTGCATTTGTCTGTGATTGCATGTGTGTATGTGTGTTTCTGAGAGAGCATGTGTAGGTGGGATTTTAGTGGGTGTTCTGACTCAGCTTTGGAAGAATACGATTCTGCAGAAAATGAATCTGACCACCCACCTGCTGCTTTTTACCAAACAGTTTCAAATACACTTGCTACACACTCATGCATACACATACACAAACTCTCATGCACACTGAATTAGAACCCTGAAATGAATATCTATATCTAATAATATGTCTAATAATCACCTGCCCTGCATTAGTTTGAATTCACTCCATTTATCATATTGTATGTCTCCACAGCAGACTCTCTAGCAGACAATCGATGATCAAGAATAATCACAAGAAATTCCTGGGCAAAATTCCCTGTATTAAATTAAATAAATTACCAAACGAAAAAAAAATATATTTTTAGACCTATATATGCCTTTTCTTTACACAAACTTAAATTAGCCTTACCCTGTTCTGTAAACTATCAGAACTATTTGTCCAATGCTGAGTTCACTTTCAGAAAACCAGCTTTTGAACATTTTAAATCTTTTAAATATTTTAAATCTAACCCTCTTTCCCTTGGATTGCATTTGCTGAGCTTCTTCAGAAAATGTAAATTACATTATGACGCTAAAATTAAAAGTCGTTAAAAGTTGTGGGACAAATATACGGGACATAATGCGGTTGAGATGGCAATGCTTTAGATTAGATGATTCTTCAAAATAGCCTATTGAATATCAGGAATGTATCATATGTAAACCCTGATATTACACTGCATCAATTTTTCTTTATTAGCTGTGCACACAGCATACACATGGATGGATGGTTCTTATACTAAGACCAAAAATTTCCCCACTACTTGGTGCAGGTTGCCAGCTTGAACAGGGCCATGACGATTCGCTTTTGGGTCAGATAAACATCAGGAGGATCAATATTACAGTCCTATCAGAAGGGAAACAGCTCCCTTTTGATTGCAGTTCCTCGTCTTCTGATTGCATTTATTTGTGAAATTAAAATGACAGTTAGCTGGTTAATTTCAATGAATCGTCTCAATACTCTCTACCAAAACTTCGGAGGAAAATAAAATTAGGGACATCTGGGGGCGAATTAGCGATAAACACACATTTCTGTATGGAAATGGCTTAAGGGCAGATTTCTTTTGCGATAAACCAAAACTTATGCAACAAAGTGTTTTTTTAGGCATGACGTCATCACGCACACCATTTCTATCGATAAAAGGCCATTTGAATGGAAACAGGCAGAAGACGGCAAATTTCGCAAAAAAATCTTTACGCATTTTCACTTTATCGATAACAAAATAGCGCGAAAAGTGGATGGAAACTAGGCTAATGTGATATTACTTTCATGACAGTTACACACATTTACCTTCCAATTTGTATAACCTAAACAAAAAACAAAAAATTGGTCATTGTGATATTTTCATTACCACAATGTGAAAAGTGATATATCACTAAAATTCTAAAGTATTTATACAGCATAATAGTACTCCCTTGGTACTGTCTTCCATTTTCATTGATTTTAATTAAAAAAATTATTGTACAACAGCATCTTTTTTATTGTAATTCAGAAGAAATGACTGTGTTATGACAATGAGAATTTTCATTAAAAACAATGAGAATAGTAAAAGTAAAAATTTCTGGACATGTTATGGTAATTAAAATTGGGGGATAAAATGTGCTAATGTGTCTTTAAAAATAATGTTCCTAAATGTTGTCTTTGTACTGTGTGTGTATATACTGTATATATATACACACTTAATGTTTGTATCCCCTAGGATACAAAAACATTTTTAGGGTTAATATAAAGATATTTTGTTAAAATATAATATGTTTTAGTATCAACTTGATACAAGCACTGGTACTGACGTCACTTCAAGATGATGAAAAACATTCAGGGCTTTACAGAAAATATTTGTGGATTAAGCCCCGGAAGCCCAGCCCTAGCACCGCCCATGCTAAAGCGCACGACTTCTGTTCTGAGGTGATACATTTTGACGTTTGAATTACATTACCAACTACATTTACAAGCTTGTTCAATGCGATCAAATTGCGCTGTAGCTCACTTGCACTTGCAATGCAAAGGACGAGGTTCTGAGTCCCGAAGAGCACGTGAGTCAACACGTCAGCCAAAAGTGTCATAGATGCACCACATATGAAGTGGTTGCTTCAGCAATCAAATTTTGCATTTCACATTTGCTTATTATGATGCTATTGGTTAGGGTTAGGTTTAAGGTTTAGGGTAGAGAGGTACGTTTTGATGATTTATAACTCGATAGAGCATTAATCTTAAAAATCTCATCAGTCTTAGAGAAAACTGAAATCACTTTTAGCGTCACACAGTGGACATTTCACCTTGGAACTGCCACAATACATGTAAAAAACTATGCAATATCATTTAGCAGAAATGTCGTTACAGTGACAGAATTTTCATGAGATCGTGCAGATATTATAGTATATACTGTGTAATATAATGTTGGGTTCGAGTCCACCTTAGTCGAGTCCGAGTCAAGTCCAAGTCTTTAAACAATCGAGTCCGAGTCAAGTCCAAGTCCAAAGGGGCTGAGCTGGACTCAAGTCCGAGTCCATAACAGGCCAAATCGAGTCCAAGTCCAAATGAATCTGTTCATGAATCTGAATTCAAATTGTAACCGTAAACTCAACATCAATATTTTAAGCTTATTTTAACCTTCACAACTAAGAAAAAACAATTATAAATATAAATGTAACAAAAACACTCTATTGCATTTCATACATGTATTTTATGATTAGTATCCTGCTGAACAAACTTCAAAGTGGTTTCAAAGTGAAAGCATATGCTATAGGTGTATGAAGACAAAACTGTCCTTCAACACACTTCATATTGTGTTATGTTGATATTTTAATAATTTCTTGATTTTTCCCCTCCACTCAAACATAGACTAAATAAAGTGAAACCGTTAGTCATTACAACCAGGGTTCCCCATCTGTCACTCACTCGACGTTGTGTCGATGTAGTGACACTAGGGGTCACTTTTGGGAGCCCAAAACACCTCTGGTCTTTGATAAAAGGCCAATGAAAATTGGTGAGTGGTATTTGCATGCCACTCCCCCGGACATACAGGTATAAAAGGAGCTGGTATGCAACCACTCATTCAGATTTTCTCTTCGGAGCCGAACGGTCATGCTCACTGAGCTGAATTCTCACGACTGTTCATTCACCTCTGCTGAATCTGACGGCGCATTTCAGCGGCTTCTCCCTCCTCTGCACTGGTGCACTGCAGAGAACGCCCCTGGGCGCTTCGGCAGAAAAAAGAGAGTATATTTTCTGAAAGAGTATATTTCTCTAAAAGAGCGGCACACACGGAACGTCTTTTTAAAGACGATGCCTTTCCGATTGTGTGTTATTGCTGGTTGCGGTCGTTACCTCTCAACTTCAGACGGTCGCTGTCTTTCGTGTCTGGGCGTGACCCACACGGAGGCAGCGTTCGTGGATGGTTCATGTTCTCACTGTGAGAACATGACCATGGCAACGTTGTGGCCAAGGCTTGCTTTCGAAAGAAAGCAAGCCACCCCAGCAGCTCCCCGCCTCGGTCCTTCTACCTACAGGTTTGAGGCCAGCGCGGCTAGCACTGGGGGCGATTTGGGGACTCCAATGGGATCGCCTCTGCCGGGTATCCCCCCGCGGACCTCCCATTCCCCAGCACGCTCGTCTGCCCTGATCAGCATAAAACCTGAATGAGTGGTTGCATACCAGTTCCTTTTATACCCGTATGTCCGGGGGAGTGACATGCAAATACCACTCGCCAATTTTCATTGGCCTTTTATCAAAGACCAGAGGTGTTTCAGGCTCCCAAGTGTGACCCCTAGTGTCACTACATCGACACAACGTCTCGTTCCCTCCATCAGGGAATGGAGGTTACGCAAGTAACCAGGACGTTATTATTGTTTCTAATTTTTATTTAGTTTTTATTTCTACTTCATTTTCAATGTGTCATTTCTATTTAGTTTAGTTTTATCTAAAATGATCCCTATCTAAAGAAATAATAGTCTATACTGAAATTTCTTTCTTGTCTTTATCTGCCGACTAGTTTGGGGAAATAATGAGTCAACACAGTAGTAATTAGCACACAAGTAGAGCCCTGCAAATGTATTTAGTACTTCCTTGAAGAAGCTATTTGACAACAGATACTCACATATATTCCACAAGACAAAATAGTAACTGAATTTAAACAAATGGTCCTGTTCAAAAGTTTACATTCCCTTGGTTCTTAAAGGAATATATCTCATAATTTACTCACCCTTATGCCATCCCAGATGTGTGTGACCTTCTTTCTTCAGCAGATTACAAATGTACTCTTTTGGTATATACAATGCAAGTGAATGGGTGCCAAAATTTTGATGCTCCAAAAATCACACAAGGCAGCATAAAAGTAATCCATATGACTCCAGTGGTTACATCAATGTCTCCAGAAGTGATTTGATAGGTGTGGATAAGAAACAGATCAATATTTATGTACATTTGTACTATAAATTCTCCTCCCTGCTCAGTCGGGCTGCACTTTTACTTTCACATTCTTCTTGCGTTTTTCAGTGATTCGCATTCTTCATGCATACGCCCCTTACTGGGCAGGAAGAAGAATTTCAAGCAAAAATTTACTTAAATGTTTATCTGTTTCTCACCCACACCTATCATATCACTTTAGAAGGTATGGATTTAACCACTGGAGTCATATGGATTACTTTTATACTGACTTTATGTGACTTTGGAGTGTCCAAATTTTGGTACCCATTCACTTGCATTGTATGGACCTACAGAGCTGAAATATTCTTCTTAAAATCTTAATTTGTGTTCTGTAGAAGAAAGTAAGTCATACACATCTGGAATGGCACGAGGGTGAGTAAATGATGAGAGAATTTCAATTTTTGGGTGAACTATTCCTTTAAAGGATTAGCTCACCCAAAAATGAAAATTCAGTCATTGTTTACTCACCCCTGTGTTGTTATAACCCGATGTGACTTTCTTTGTTTTTCTTAACACAAAGGGAGAAATTGTGTAAAAATGTTGTGCTCAGTGATGTCATACAATGGCATCAAAAGGACACATAATTATAATTTAGAAGTCTAATAAATTATTGTATGCAACTCATGTCTTGTTCTGAATGAATATGATAAGGTTTGGTGAGAAACAAACCAAATTCTGATGTATTTTTTAGTGAAACTCTTCACCGACCGTTGATCTCCTGTGTGCGTTCATGAGACAGACTATTCATTAGAGATCCTGGCATGAGAGCAAACACTTTAATATGATGTGTTGCTTTCTCGATGAATAATGACTGTTTGTGTAATAGTTGTTCATGTGTCCCTGCTTTGTCCTGAGCTATGAAGCTGCCCACTTTTCTTAAGAAAATCCACCAACTACTGTACATTTTTCGGTTTACCAGCATTTTCTGCACATTTAAGTTCTTCCCAACAGTGGCTACAAGATATAGACATCCAGCTTGTGACACTTGGGACAACTGATGAACAACTGATCAACTATTACAAAAGGTGCAAATATTCATTGATGCTCAAGAAGGCAACACAAGAACCAAGAACCAAGGGGATGCAAACTTTTGAACAGGAGCCAGAGTTCCACGTCATGGCCACCGAGCCAGAGTTCCATGTCATGGCTGCCGAGCCAGAGTTTCTCATCATGGTCACTGAGCTAGTGCCATCTTTTGTCACAGCAATGCCTCAGCCTGCTCCATGCCACATCACAGCAACGCCTGAGCCTGCTCCATGCCACGTCACAGCCACGCCTGAGCCTGCTCCATGCCACGTCACAGCCACGCCTGAGCCTGCTCCATGCCACGTCACAGCCACGCCTCAGCCTGCTCCATGCCACACCACAGCCTGCTCCATGCCACATCACAGCCACGCATGAGCCTGCTCCATGCCACGTCACAGCCACGCCTGAGTCTGTTCCACGCCATGTCATGGCCACATCTGAGCAGTTGGACCTGGAGATGGTTCCTGCTCTTGTATCCAGCCTTAGTTCTCCTGAGCAGACAAGAGGAACTTTCAACCCTCCGATCCTGCCTGGACCCTCATAGCCCTGGACTCTGCATTGGCCTGTCAGTCCCTCGGCATTGCCTCAGCTCTGCATTCCCTCGGCTCCACTGTGGTCCTTCAGCCTGCTGGCTTTGCTGGGGTTCCTCGTCCCTTCAGCTACTCCTTGGTCTGTCAGTCACCTGGTTCCGCCTTGGCTCTCTGATCCTCTGGCTGCGCCTCATCCCTCTGATCCGTCAGCTCCACCGGGGACCTCCTTCCCTGCGGCTCCACTTTGGTCCTCAGTCCCACCGGCTCCCCTTCAGTCTTCCAATCCCCCAGCTCCGCCTTGCTCCCCCGAGCCTCTGGCGCCTCCTTGGTCCTCCCTGCCTCCGGCTCCACCCTGGCCCTTTGAGTCTTCGGCTACTCTACGGGTATCCAGTTCTCCATGGCTCCGCCCCTCGAGCCTCTCATGACTCTGCCTTCCATGGCTCCGCTCCTCGAGCCTCTCATGGCTCCACCCCCCACGGGATCCACCCTGATCCCATGCTCCACGCCCTGACAAGCCATGCCTCAAGACCACCCCCCAGCTCACTATTGAACTTTGAATATTATGTCGTTTTATGTGTTTTTTCATGTGTTGGGGCATCGGGAGCTGCCCCTTAGTGGGAGGGATATGTCATGTGTATTTTGTTGATTCTTGTATTTTATGTCTTTTATTTTGAAAATTCTAGTTCCTGGTTCAAGTCATGTGATTCCTGTTTTCCCTCCATGTTCACGTGTCTTGTTTTCATTGGTTTATTGTTTAATTATCTTGTTTAGAGTTATGTTTGTTCATTGGTTTGTTCTCCCATGTCCATGTATTTAAACCCTCATGTTTTCCATTGTCCTTTGTCAAGTATTGTTGTTGTGTTGTGTAACATTGTGTTATTGTTCAAGCCAAGCCAAGCCAAGTCAAGTTCATGTTTATGTTTTGTTTTATACTCACATTTGGATAACTGCACTTTGTAAATAAACTGCACCTGGGTTCTCTTTACTTCATCATTATTGCCAGCGCCAGCGCAACATTACAGTATATGCTATTTACACCCCAGTGCAAACAGAAGCAGATATTATTTGCACCCCAACCCTGGTGCAAATAATGGTAGATACTAATTGCACCCTGGTGCAAATACTTTCAGATACTATTTGCACCCATATTTAAATACTAACATACAGTATGGGTATCACTGCAGTGTGTTTATTGAGTCCCACAGACAAACTACATTTACCTCACCCCTAAACCTAAACTTGCCTTAGAAAAAATAGCCTTGGTTTTACTACAGTAACCATGGTTTCATGCGGGAACAATGTGATCGACAGATCCTGCCTCTGGATCAAACCCTTCTCTGCACTCCAACATTCACCCTGACCAAATCACTGTGATGAAATCAATTCATTTATATCTATTATTTTAAGTAGTATTAAAGTAAATATTAAGAGTGGAAACAGGAAATCGGATGGGAAAAAGAGTGGGACAAAACGCTAGTCTCTAGGGCAATATTACACAATCACACACCGTCTTTACACCCCACGCAACTGCAGCGACATCTATTGGTTAGTTTGTTGTATATTTCTGTGGTTCCACCAGACTATTGGGGTGCAAATAGCTGCCCTGTGTGGCAGATGCTATTTACACTGGGGTGCAAATAGACACTCTGTTTTTTTAAAGTAGACATTCCATGTAGCCTATTCTATCCATATAATTTCATATTGCATGTGTAACTATGAATAGACTTGTCATGTCAGGTACACATTTTAACACAAATTCACAAAATTTGAACCTAAAATTCAAAATACAATCCCCACATCTCAACATTTAAGTGCTTGGACTATGTAAAAAGTGCAGTGTAGCTGTCAATACAATCCCCACATCTCAACATTTAAGTGCTTGTACTATGTAAAAAAAGTGCAGTGTAGCTGTCTGAATGTGACATTGTCTGATTTACCTCCGTGCTCATGGGGGAAATGAACATTCACAGTGACAGAAAACACCTTGCTTACATTTTCAAGTGTTGTGCAAAGAAATAGATCGGCTCCTTTCAGCTTGTGTTGAAACAGCATTTATATTTGGGCATTTGCACTGATGGACAGGACGATAGTCATGGTAACCAGATACATTTCAGCTGATTTGCTTAAGACTACAATGTAAGTGTCATCAAATCAACATGTGACACAGAGACAATAGCAAGAAGGACAATGAGGAGATTTAATTTAAGAAAAAAATCAGTGACCCTACCAGCTGAAACCAGGGCATAATTACATTTTTTTGAGAATTGTCGGGACACCGGAACACACCTCTTAAAACTGGGACTGTCCTGGCACCCAATCTATAATTAAATTATAAACAAAACATTTTGCTGCCCAAAATAACTTCATATTTCAATGTGTGTTTCATTGTGGAAGAAAATGGTAAAAGAACATATTTTAAGCAGCTCGTCAATGCTTTTAAAACAGAAAATCAATAATAAATAGGTGCTGTTTATCTGTTTAGAGTTGCTGTCTGCTTTAGCAATTAAAAAAAATTTTCCCCGACTATTTAAAAAGTTACAGTTAATTCATCAAGGACCAGTTCAAGTTGACAGCACTGCGTGGACCACAAGAGACTACAGAAGCCTACATGTGTGGATACATTATGCCTAAAAAGACTTAATAGCCCAATATTAATAATATTTTTAAGAATTTTTATTTTGATATTTTGTTTTTAGTAAAATGTGAGAGACATGATGTGGGTGACTTGACTTAATGAAGTTCTTAACCACGATGAAATCGTGAATCGCAAGCACCGTCTTGGTTGCACAAAAGCCGCATGTGATTTTACCAGTTGTCAGGTCCCGTGGGGTGCGAAACTGCCTTGTTTAGTTTCTAGTACATTGGCTACATACCTGTCTTTATGTGCTCGTCATGCCAGCCACATCGATAATCGATGTTATACAGTAGTTTTGTAGTAACGTTCAAGCGTATTGGTTGACTGATGAGTGTGCGACTCTGCACGTGCGTTTGTGTGTGTGTGTGTTTCATTTAACATGGTGAAACAATCTCTGGCTATGTCTACAACATCAGGGGTGATACAGCTGCATGCAGACAGAGATGTGTTCATTTATTTCTGTTTCATTATTTATTTATTTTTTTCATTGCATCACAAATGCCATGAACTTGGCTGGACTCAGAAAAAAATCCTGAGTCCCAAAGGCTCGAGTCCGAGTCAAGTCAGAGTAAAAATGGCTCCAATTCCATGACAAATCCAAGTCCATTAAAATTGGACTCGTGACTCGGACTCAAGTCCAAACTCGAGTACAACCACTCTAAGTGTAATGTGCATAGTATGCAAAATTGGTGTATGCAAGGAATACCCAGATGATTTCCTACAAAATAGGCAATATACAACAGTAGACAGTGTGCAGTACAATGTATCCCATCATGCAAAGCTTTCAAACTGACCTTCCATTTTCACTGTGATGAATGAACCGCAAGTAATATCAGCCATAATATTTAACATGATCGATATCCAAAAGTTAAGACATTCTAAAGTTAAGTCAGTTTATTTGTAAAGCACTTCTCACAACATATAGTTTCCAAGCAGCTTTACAGAAAAAAAGTGATAAATGTCCCCAGTGAACATTTCAAAATTGACTATAAAAGGCAAGAAACTATTTTTTTTTTTATTAAAAATGCAAAATGACCAACTGGACACCACTTGCTAAATAAATATGCAATATAATAAGGTCATTTGACAACAATGTAGCATAGTGCTGTTTATCATTGATATTTTTAAATAAAGTAGACAGTACACACCATGTATACTGTGCTGTATGCAGTATGTTAGCTTAGGTTCAACCACATTTTAAAGCCAAATTATTTTCCAGTTTTGAATATTAGAAAATTCTGACTCTTGAATGAACTGTCCCTCTCTGTCCTATGACAAATAAAGTAAACATGGGCAGAAAGAGAACAGATCAACAATGTCAGTTGCTTGTAACCAATAGCTACAGCACAGTTGACGTGTCCCCTTAAATAAAACAACAGTCAGGATAGGGAGAGATGGGGAAGCGGCTCCAGTACAAGAGAGGGCATGCAGAAACAGAGAGAGATAGATGTAAAAACATCACAGAAAGTGAATGAGATGAATAAGAAGAGAAAAGGATGAACATACTGTGGAACGTAAGGAAAACAGACAAAATTTGGGACTTTAATGAAAAGCAGGAATGAGTGTAGACTATTTTTAGCCCAAAACCTCTGCCCTCTGTGTCTACATATGTGTCTTGAATAACAACATGGTCTTCAGAGACTTCATCCAGATGTCACTGTGATGAACCGCGAGCTTACACCAACTGAGAATAGTTATTACAATGAACATTATGTTTATTAATGTCTTGAAGCATCTCTAGAGCTATTACCACATTTTCAACATGTTAGTGACCGCCATGAGCGAGTTATCGCTGTGCGCTCTCCGATGATGTCATGGTCCTGTCACCTTGTCATGTTGGGTTTTGTCTGATGAGGACCGTGGCATCATCGTCCCCTGTCTGTCTCGAGTTTCGTGTACATTCTTTGTGTGCGTGCACGGGTCCTGTTGTTGGTTACCGCCATGTGCGAGTTACTGCTGTGCGCTCTCCAGTGATGTCACGGTCCTTTCACCTGGTCAGGTTGGGTTTTGTCTGACGAGGACCGTGACATCCTCATCCCCTGTTTGTTCTGTTCCAAGCGTGTATATGTTTTTTGCCCTCATGTGTTTCAGGTGCCGCTGGCACGCGGAATCAGCGTTTCCATGGGAACCTTGATTGTTTCCATGGGAACGCTGATCATGCCAACTTTCAGCTGCGAGCGGCACCTGCCCCTTGTTTTTTCATGCCTATATTAATCCCCTCATGTTTCATGTCCTTTGCTGGATTGTTAAATGTAGTTAAATGTTGAATGTTAAATGTTGCTCAGCGTTGACTGAGTGTTTGAGTATTGGTGTTTGATGTGAAGTAACTAACCTAACTTTCTCTACCTAGTTGGTCCTGTCTCGTATATCTGTTGGTTGCCCACGTGTCAGGTTTGTGGTTACCTTCCAGTTTGCTGCATGTCAGCTGAGCTTCCACAGAGGATATTTCTTCTCTGCCCGCGTTTCAGGTATGTGATTGCCTTCCAGTTTGCTGCGTGTCAGCTGAGCTTACATGGAGGACTCTTACTCAGTAACTACGTATACTTATTATTGTAAATAAATCCTTTGAACTGTTCCTCTGCTCTTGGGTCCCTTTGTCTCGCTCTCACTCTGACAATTATCATGTGATTTTCTACATACGCTTGCAGCAATTTTAGTCACTTTGGGTTATGTAAATTAGAAAAGAAAAAAAAGGAAAAAAAAAAAGGTATCCAGGTGGCATTTTCTTCCCAAAATAAAAATAAAAAATATATAAAAATTACATTTTGTAAATAAAAAATGAATAAATTCTGCCTATTTTTAGGGCCATTGAGATTTTAGCATAGTGACAACATTTTCATTACAATTAAGCACATTTACAAGCCAATAATCTCAGTACCATCATGTGTTTGGATGTTTTACTTAACAAAACCATTCCAAATAATGTGAATTTCTTTATTCACTAAATTCTCAATATACAATTTAATATTTTATACTTTTTAATTTGGAGTGAACTATGGTCTGTATTTGACCATTCCGACCACCCCAATATAGCAACATGGGCTCAACCAATGCAGTGAGTTTGGGACAGGATCAACCCGGTCTCATGACAAGTAATAATAGTTAATATGAGATGGCGAAATCTTAAGAAATCATATGAGTTGTCTCATACAAAAACACACAACATTTAGTTCCATAGAGAAAACCTAACAAACCAATGAACAATGTAATTATGATTTTTCTTAAGATTACCCACTAATGCAAACATAAACCTAACCCTAACCATAAAGTCTAACCCATCACCCAAACCCTAATCCTAGCTATGCATTTAATAGAAAAATAACTTTTGTGTACCACAGAAGAAAGAAAACATTGGGAGCTGGAATGAGATATTGAGGGAAGCATATTACAGATTATTGGCATACATCAGTCATTTGTATTGCACATATAAATATGGAATGAGTAACCAAATTTGTTCCTGGATGTTTAGTTTCTTAAAAAAAAATTGGGATATGAGGGAGCTAAAATTTGATGTCTGCATTAAATCTAATTTTTTTTTATTTTGTTTTTTTTATAGGTGGACCTCTATGGGAAAACAATTCATACCCTTTTATACGAGCCAAGTCATACAGTCTCTTACGATTTTGCCATCTCATACAAATTATTACGAGCTGTCATGAGACTATGTTGGATGGCACTAGCTGTTTGACAGAGCAATAGCAGATGGAGGGAGAGTTCGGGAAACCAGTTTAAAAACAGTGACTATTTTTGTAATTCTGTTTGGTGATGCCAGTGGGGCAGAAATTACACAGATTTATTTATTAACGTTGCTGTTTCTCAACAAAGTTGTCAGAGAATCTGAGTAAAAAAGTCCAGAGCTGTTGCAGTCAGCGGACGTTCCAGGAGCCCAAAATCAATATATGAGGGAAAGGTACAATGATGAGGTTTCCTGAGGTTACTCTAGAATCCACATCACAGAACAAGTATCAGTGAAGAAAGGCAGGGCTTGGGGGACATTTACATGACTCTATACTATAGACTGTGGAAACAGAAAGAAAGTGTAGGTCTACAGCAGTGAAGCTTTATAGTATAATCAATTGAAGCAATAAGCATTCCCTACACTATCTTCTCCTCTATCTTTTCCTTTTTCCTTTTCTCTTTTGCTCACCAGCTTTCTCTGGAGGCTCATGTGTGATCTATGGGGCAGCATTTTTTGCAATGCTGAGAGAGGTGCCCTCAAAGTAACCTAACCGATAATGAAACACTGCACCACCATTTCCTCTCCTGTAAGACACATTAGCTCCAAATTGTCTCTGTCAGTGCAGGTTCAAGAGTTTAGCTTTCAAATTATAAATGTTATAACTTCCCTATTGTATTATCGAAGCAAGCACAGAGAGGTAAAGCTATATGCTAACACCTACATAGGTGTTTCTTCAACTATGGGCACTTTTGGTCATGTGGACTTTTAGAAAATAATCTCACTTTTCATCCTTTCAATAGTTTATTTCATAACTGGTCCCCCGGTTTCCCACAAAGTCCAAAACATATGAAGGTTAGGTGAACTGGAAAGTCTAAATTGGTCATAGGTATGAGTGAGAGTTTGAATGTGTTTGTCTGTCTATATGTGTTAGCCCTGTGATGGACTGGCCACCCGTTCAGTGAGTTTCCCTGCCTTTGGCCCAAGGTAGCTGGGATAGGCTTCACCACTCCCCGTCACCCTACATAGGAATATAGAAACTAAATGGATGCATGGATGGATGGATGCATGTATGTATGGATGGATGGATGGATGGATGAATTTACATATTTAAATATTGAAAGTCTGGGTCTGGGACAAGGGTAAAACAATAAAATCTATTCATTAAAAGTATGAATATTGAAGGCATGCTTAAAAGTTCCTAATAAAGTTTTAATGTGACATTCATAAAACAAACAAACAAACAAAATAATAAATAAACAATAAATAAATAAATTGAAAGCTGTTAGTTTTATGTCCCCTGGGACATAAAAGTGCCCATAGCTGAACCACCCATATGCCACTGACTGGTTACAGGTCCAGGCCCATGTGAAGTCACTGGGCCTCATTCATGAAACCAGAGCAGAATTAATTTTTGTGTAAATCATTCATAAAGCCAGTCTGACGTAAATTTTCGGATCCATGAAAGTTTTCGTATTTTCAAAACGTTAGTCAGTATGAACAAAATTTACACCTATTCCTGACCATGTGTAATTCATGCATAAGACATCCGAACGTGTTGTGTTCTTATAAACAAACCGCTATAACTCTATTTTGATAGAAGTGAAATTAAACAAGTAATGAAACTAATAATTAAATGAGTGAAATTAACCTTAAAAAATATATATAAAAGCATTTTATTTAGAAACGTTTCTTTGCTGCTTGCATTTATGTTTTTCAAAGAAGTTTTTTCCCAACTCTGCTTATCGTTTTTCCAGCAGAAGATATTCACATGTTGTGAAAGGTTCATGGAAAGGTGCAGTTTGAATAAATAAATAAATAAATAAATAATGCCCTCTAACATGACTGGCTGGACATTTAAAAAAAAAAGTTTTATATGAGGTCTATAATTTAGGTTTCATTAGTATAGGCATCGGAAAATCACTTCAGTTGATAACGTATGGTCAATGGTAATGCTGATAAACCCATAAATAAACACATCGCGGGGAGCTGCATACACAATACAACGGGGGAACAAAAAAGCTTGCAAATCTGTAATATCAGCGTTTCGGTCAAAGATCTTCTTCAGGCGTTCTATCAATTTCTATAAAGATTTGTCATGTTGCAAGGGAAGTATATCACTGTACATTCTTGAATTTACTCAAAAAGTTTCTCCAATGGGGGGGCCTGGGTAGCTCAGCGAGTAAATACGCTGACTACCACCCCTGGAGTCGTGAGTTTGAATCCAGGGCATGCTGAGTGCTATAATGTGGTTCTCGCTCTCGGTGGGGCGCGTGGTGAGTTGTGCGTGGATGCCACGGAGAATAGCATGAAGCCTCCACACGCACTATGTCTCCGTGGTAACGCGCTCAACAAGCCATGTGATAAGATGCGCGGATTGACGGGCCTCAGACGTGGAGGCAACTGAGATTCGTCCTCCGCCACCCGGATTGAGGCAAGTCACTATGCCACCACGAGGACTTAGAGCGTATTGGGAATTGGGCATTCCAAATTGGGGAGAAAAGGGTAGAAAATAAAAAAATAAATTAATAAAAAAAGAAGTTTCTTCAATGACACTGGCGATTCGCTCAACCAAACCAGAGAAGGTTAATGGTAGTGGACATCCAAACTTAACATTTTTTACACTAAAACTTCATGTCAAACAATTTTTATTGACCTCTTCGACTGTTTAATTCACACTTTTGTGAATTAAACCTCTGATGACAGCAAAAGCATGCGATGACTGTAAGTTCCTCTCTTACTTTTTAGAACAAACATGCGAGTGTTTACTAAATCAATATTTTACTATGTGAATGCACTCCATTAAAAAAATAAAATAAAAATCATTACTGTTCACATAGATGTTAAAAGCTTTTCTCATTTACTAGCGAGTCTGAAGCTTTCCTTATATGACGATTTCATGGCTGTGGATTAAGATAATTGTTAATGAATGTGCACACATGCTCTAGGTACGAACGTTTGGAATTCACTAACATACACACGTTTTACTAACAAATATGTGGAATACGAAGCATTCGTGAATCCGGCGGAAAGTTTTCGGAAAACTCCATTTTACGTGTAAATTACTCCAAGTTTTTTCGTATATTTACGAAATTTTCATGAATGAGGCCCACTGTGTGTATTTAAAATGAGAGAAAGCTGGAAAAGGCATGCATGCCCCCAGAATATGTGTCTTGCCCTGTTTAAACCTTCAAGCTCTGCAGACAGAACCCAGTGACCTGAAATAGTTTTGACTAGAGAGAAGAATCCTCATATGCACTGTGGTTAGTGGATGACAAAAGAGGCGACAGAGAAAGAAAAATCACATGTATCTGTCAGTGGGCCTGAATTGTCGATTATTGCAAATTCTAAGATCCACACATCATGTGCACTTGCAGCTTCCATTCTTTAAGGATTGAAAAAACCAATGCATTTTCTTTGCACTGTATTTCACGTTCATTCTGAGTAGACTCAGCCCGCATCTCAAGATCCCTGCTGAAAAGGCCAAAATGAATTTACATGCTGGTCCAAGCTGGTTTATGCTGGAAGGTGCTATTCTAGCTGCTGGACATCTACTATGCTACAATGACTTTTTTTAATTTTTTATTTATTTATTTATTTATTTATTTATATGTTGCTTTCAAAATAATAATAATACTTTGGCAAAATCATGGCTACTTTTGAATATCTGTCAATGGAGAAAAAAACATTTTGCACACAAAATTGTGTAGTACTACTGAATCTAACAGTCAATTTTAACCCTCTGGCAACAAAAGAAATAATGTGACAGTCATTTTTGTCAGGTAATACAAACAGCACTGGCATAGGGCCATATTCGTAATATCCTCAAGCACGAATTTCCAAACATTAGGATGGCAGGGGAAGAGCCATATAGGCTATTCATAAAGAAAGCCATACCTGACAGGCCAATGAGTAATATTCATTAGGAAAGCACAACCTGATTGGTCGGGGAAACTATAACTCAACCCTAACCAACCAGGTTGCGCTTTTCCTTTTCATAAATAATAATTTAGTCTTCCCCAGACATCTTAAATGTGCAAATTCGCTCCCCGGGCAGCTATTTTCAGTCATATAAGTACATCTCTGTAACAGAGTAGAAGGAAAGGAGGAAGCGAGAACCGGCTTAACGATATAACAAATATTTTAATAATAAACTGAATCAAAAGAGGAACACACACAGGTGTCGGACAGCTGTCCATAACTCTCTCTCTCTGTCGCACTGCCGTCTCCAGTCGGCCTATACCCCTCTCGGGCTAATCAGCCCAATTAGGGGCCGGATGTGTGGAATCATGACCCGGCCCCGCCCTCCGCCCTGCCACAATCGCCAATATACTTGACTGGTGAGGGACAGAAATCTCCAAAATTGTTGGTCAATATCATACTAAAATAATCTTAATTCAGCAATAAAATCTGACCACAGTGTTATCATAAAATTAGCTTGTGTAGCTCAAATCCTGCAAAAAAAGGTTATTTTCACAGGATGATCAAGCTAATGCACATGCATGTTCTCGAGTAAATAAACAGGTATTTGAATCCTTTAACTGTAAGAGTTCTGGCGTTGCAATGCTTCTATCAAAAATGCGATTCGTTCTTTTAACTGTTAGGCAGGACCACGGCTCCCATATTTAGCATTTCAAATTCTCCCATTCTGATGAATACGAATGGCCTGTCTCATCCGTATAATGTCTCTTATTTCACACAGTACCACACAAATAATGTGTAGCAAGCACTTTAGCTATCTAGCAGCAACGTTACTGTTTCTAACTAATACCAATATCCTGTCAACACAGAAAGAGGTGATCACAGGCAGGATCTCAGTATGTGCAAGTGAATACAGTGACACATGAAGGAAACAACAGAGAGAGAGAGAGAGAGAGAGAGAGAGAGAGAGAGAGAGAGATGAAGTTAGGAATTTCATGGCTTAGAGGAAGAGATGATGGGAAAAAAAACAGATAATTCCAGGGAAGGGATGAAATGCAAGGAAATAGGAAAGAGTGTGGAGAGATGGATCAAAGTAAGAGGTAGGAAATGATGAAGAACAAGACTAATGGATACAGACTACAAATGTCAATGTGTCTGTCTCTTTCTTTATATCATCTTCACTTTGCCTTTAACCTTGTGCAACCCCGCATCTACCTACATGTGTGGATGTTGTATTTTGGATTCGCTATATGCAATGCAGAATTTAACCGGCTGAATACTGTTCGCAATAGAGGTCGACCGATATATCAGTTTAATTAGATTAATCAGCACCAATAACAGATTTCTGGAACTATCGGTTATCTGCAAAAACCCACCGATAGTTTTTCCCCATTGCGTCCGGTGCTGGAGCGGCTGGGAGGGTCCGCTGTCATTATACAGTATGAAAGCGGCCTCTAGAGACACTTCACTGATGCCTGGTGTTTGTTTTGACACGTGAGACTACACTCTGCATGGAGCATAACACTTCAGATGCAGATTTAAAACATCAATAACGAAAAGGTATGTATACAGTATACTACAGTACACGTTGTCATATTATTATAAATGATTAATTTGTTGACTAGATGCTGCATTAGTAGAGAACAGCAGTATGTTTGCCGACAAGGCTGAGAGGACGCTAACATTAAAGTTAGCCTCAAGCGGCTAGAACATTGTGACAAAAATACACGCAAGTCCTACCTAAATGTTTAAATGTCACAACTGTTACCATCTATTACCATCTATTTGCATTAGTTTATGTCCAGTTGGTCACGTTTATGCATTCGTTAGCCAGCTTAGTTGCATATTTAAAGCTAGTGACATGAGAAAGCAAGTGAATATCTTCATGCAGCCGAGAGAAACGTATAAACAAATCATAAACACGTGATTTCAATAAAACAATTTTATCCTCACTGTAATACGATGACTTCAGATCGATCACATTCTTGTGCTAAAAAAGGCTAGACACAGTGCAACAAATACAGTTTAACAAGAAAGCAGGTGTCTCAATATGCTTTTAAAGTTATTTTTAATTAGACACATCATCTAAACAACAGCACTCCTGCACTAGACGCTGCATATACAAAAACAAAGGGAAACAAAGACGTTCGTCTAGCACGCGTTTACAAAGAAAAACAAATGGATGGTTGCAAAGTTTTCAGTGTGAACAGCCCCTTACAGTTGGTGGAGGTCTTTGGCCATTGCGTCTTGCTCTCTTATAAGCGTTTCTCAGATTAAGTAATGAGTTGTTTAAATGCTTTGTCAGGAAAGATGTCCAACTTGGAAATATGTGTCTCGAGATCCTCGCGTTCGGTTCCAGTCTGTTGTGTTCCATCTGTTTGAACAGCCTCCACCACCACGTTTAGCCGAATACCACTGCTATCTGTGAATATTGCTACTATACATACAACTGTACTGAATAAAAAACAATGTGGTATTTCGCTGTTATTATGAAGCTTGAGTCTGGAGTAGTAGGAATCAGTGCAAGTGTAACATCATGTGAACTGTCTATTGAAGCGTCCCCCCCCCTCATTTTACTTTTGACTTAACATTTGAGAATATGGACCGATTAAAATGTTTTATTTATTTATTTTATGCACATTAGTTGAAAATGAAATGCTCTTCATTAACAGCCAGGATAGGAATGTTCTTTGCAATAATATAACGGTGCTGAATGGTTTATGTATTTATTGCGCCCTCTTGTGGAATAAGGAAACAACGTCAATTTAAAAATCAGCTGACTTTAAAATTCGAATATTAGTTCATATATATTAATATTTATATATATATTTCATTTAAAAAAAAGTACACATAATAAACTATTTGATGAAAAAAATCTGCCTTTCTATAGCTTGGTATTACTTTTATTAATTTCACAACTTAGTCCCGCTGTCCACATATGTGGACATACATTTTGATGAAAACTATTTTGATAGAATTTTTTTTCTTATTTATTAGGTCGTACTAGTTACAAATCAAAAAGGGAAATGTAAAATGCTCACAGCAGTCACTCAGGGGTGTAGGAGGTTAATGATTAGAAATGAAAATCACTGACCAGTCAGAATCGCAGTGCAGAGCCCGGTACACATAGGAGCCCTAGTGCTCATTTAGGGATGAAGATTAGAGTCTATCCTACATCATGCCCAAATTTCACTCCCCTTACCCTCTCCCATTATCTTTAATGTCAAATAATGTCTCATTAAAAAGCCCATAAATTAAATAAAAATTTAAAACAAATTCACCTAACAAAATCATTTAATTTTCATTTGGAGCTGAATTTTTAAGGTTAGTACTTAATGCTACAGTACATAATGATTCAAGTTGTCTTACTTGGTAGTGCAATATGTAAATTTTCCTTGGATTGCATAATTTATCAAAGGAATATTTCACCCAAATATGGAAATTCTGTCATTATTTACTCACTGAAAAAATTCCCCTTTGCCATAGCTCTCAAAATAAAATATTGTGCCTTGTGACCAAACATCATTGACATAAAATCCGATGTAACACTTATAACAGCATTATATTTGATTTGAAAGGTGCAGCGGAAGACAAGATTTCTGCTAAATAGCGACTTCAATTTTGGATTTCGGTGTATTCGTCACACAAAGGTATTGTATAGCTTCAGAAGACGTGTAATACAGCACATGAGTCACATGGACATCTATGGTGCATTTTTGGAGCTTGACATGGTCACTATGAACTGTCATTGCATTGAAATGAGCCACATACTGGTGTGAAACAGCATGAGGGCAAGTAAGTGATGACAAAATTTTAATTTTTGGTTAGAATACCCATTAGTTAGTGAACAACGACTGCATAATGAGGGCCTTGATCTCAGCATGTGAAGATAACATATTTTTCAAAAGTAAAAATGATTGAGAATGTGAATGGAGATGAATTGAGGGAGGGAGTGCAAGTGACTAGAGACTTCCGTTTTATATAAGAGTGTTAATAGAGAAACAGTATTGAATGTCTCTGTGGAGGCCGTAAGGAAACAAGGGAGGGAGGGTTGTACATTGTGCTGAACAGCTAGATACAGTACATGCATTTTCAAGAGGAGCTGGCCAATGAGGTTGCAAAGTACGCCTTGTTTTCAAATGGTGAAAAAAACAACAGTTTGTTATGTAACAATTCTGATTTAAAGCATGAGAAAATAAGAATGTCATATGCAGCACTAAAAATAACGTTAACTGGAAAACCCCTAAGAAAATTACCAGTGCACACAGTGTCTTACAGTATCTTACTTGATTTATTTGCTATTTAGTTTTGGTGAATTAAAAAAAAATTAAGCTTGCTTTTGTGTGTTCCATGGTAGGCAGGTCACCTTTTCAACCATCAACACTCACATCACAACAAGATCACTAGAGTGTTAGTGTCTCTGACTGTCTAAGACTGTAGTCTAGATTTTCTGCATTGGAGAAAAGCCCTCTCATACAAATTAAATGAAACCTTAGGGACCACTTTACCTCGCATATAAAGATATCCTTTCAGGCATCACTGTGTGTGTGTGTGTGTGCGCGCGTGTGTGTGTGTGCAGATTTGGGTGGTTTACGAGGACATTTTTTTAGGTTACAAACTGGTAATTACAAGGGTATTACGCTATAAATGTGGTTTATAAGGACATTTCTAGTATCCCCATAATTCAAATTGCTTAAAAAACATACTAAACGATGTTTTATTGAAAATGTAAAAATGCAGAAAGTTTCTTGTGAGGGTTAGGTTTAGGGTTAGGGTTAGGGGATAGAATCTATAGTTCATACAGTATAAAAATCATTATGTCTATGGATAGTGTGTGTGTGTGTGTGTGTGTGTGTGTGTGTGTGTGTGTTTCACAATAAACATATCATACAAAGTACACATTAAAGTAAATCTCTTGTCATGTTATAATAACAGAGTAAGCATATCCATTAAAGCAATGCTTAACTGAACCCAATTACATGTAAAAAGGGTTAAAGCAATGGGTCACTGGGCTTATTTGTTTACATGCATATTTCTTACATAATGAAATGGCTATTGAATATAAAAGCTGTAAGAGGAGATTATTTCCCTAGATCAGTATGATTTATGATTTATGAAGCCCTTTGCAATATTCAAGGACTTTGCAGACCAAAAATTAAATAACAATAACGAGTACACAAATGTAAAAAATAAACACAACTAGAAAATAGCATAGAGTTACACTTATATTAAGAAATCTTTTATGAAACCACTAGAAAAATGCAACCTTACCAGAATGTTGAAGTTGTGATCCTATTTATTTTCTTAAACACATTCCTGTTTGTATTGATATTTTGATTTGATTTAGTAGATTTGTTGGAAAAAAAAAGTTTTCATAATGGTATTTTTATCAAAATGTAAGAATTTGCTCCGCTCTTGAAACAACTTAATTTTCGACTAATGTCCCCAAGACACTTGTAGAGACCACTTGCCACAAATACAACCAATTCCCAATGGATAAAATCAAATCCCAGTATACATATTTTCATGTCGAATATCCTGTTTCACTTAAGCAGTATGTTTATATTATCTGCAAACACAAAAAAGCAGAGTGTATAACATTTATACTAAATATCACCACTTTACAAACATCACTTGTTTAATGAGATTAAAGGAGCAGAACTAACTGTTATATAATCACATTGCGAATGCCCTTTCATCTAAACTTAAAGGAAATCTACCAAAGATGAAGCAAGCTTTGCCCTAACTTTCCAGGGTAACATTTTCACTTCGGATCAAGCTGCCATAAATCGAGTGAAATAACAAAATGTCCATTTGCCTCCTGAGGGCGAAAATAACACACACAACTTAATTGACTGACATGCTCATTAGATTTACTCTCTGTTAAGAAGCAAAAGCTCATATATGGATATTGAAGTCTTCTGTTTGACACTTGTCAATATGACATGGACCTGTCCTTGACAGTGCTACTAGTACACTCTCAGACAACTATGGCCTTTATTAGCATCCAATACACACAACCAAAACAATTCAATACAAACAACAACATAGATTCGAGCAATCGATGAAAGAGATCTATATGCTTTTAAGATCATTAACATGATGGCCAAAGCATGCGGCAAGACTAATTACATGTCAAGTGTTTTGAGCGAAGTTTAAAGAGCGCTACAAAGTTATGCATGTTGTCTTTGGTAAGTATAGTTAAACCTTTTACATATGTAAACCTTTAGAGAAGTACAATTTTTACAATTGACAATATACAGTATACAATATTGGATATACAATTGCCAGAAACTCTGGAAGGGTTGCATGATATGGTGTTAAACATATTTAAATAATCTCATTATTGAAACAATAAAACAAATCAATAAATTCCATGAATGTAAGATAAGCCTCAAAGAATGTGTTAACTTTATGTACATCTCTAAATTTATACATACATAAAAGGGTTTACATTTTAGCTGCCCATACATTGGTATTGTGAAGATAATTGTCTATCCAAACCTTAAACGTGTGTGAGCTTGAACCGTACTCTATGTACAAATATCTACGAATACTAATAAGATCACGTTGGTCCATTCAATGTTGTCCTGTCATGTAAGGTTCTAGGTCACCACTAATTTATAAAAAAGTTTTGTCAATTTTGTCCAAATTTGAAGAAAGACATATTCTCAAGTGACACCCCGTCCCCGCATGACATAAAAAAACTGTACTTCAGTTTCTCACAGCTTAGTTTTCATTCAATTCAAATTAAATACGACATCTACTCTGACTAAAAACTCTCACACTAGAAAGGTGTATCGTAAGGCTCTCATGTTGTAAAACAATAAAATATAACTATTTTTGTATTAGGAAGAATCTAATGTACCTATATTCATGCCCCCACAGTGTATATCTACGTATGGATCTGGGAAGGGAGGCAGGCCTACACATGATTATGTCAAACATGCGCACACACGTCAAGTACGTACAGCATCAAAAAAGACCCAGAGCAGTCAAATGGACATATGACGTTAAGCGTGATAATAAGGGAAGATGACTTAATGCATATCTTAATGCAAGTGTCAGTCACGCAGCATGCATTTTGGTCTACAAATTCAACTGAGAGACATTTCCTCATTTCCATCTCATTCCCTAAAACAACCCCCGCTAATAGCACATATGTTACCACTCTCAAAACCACACTGATGTAACAGCCGGAAGATGGACATACTGAGCAGAGTGTTAAGATAGCACACGATGAGTCATAATAGTCTGTCACCGATGGCAACCCCACTCAGGGTCATGGACAACCAATGAAGGATTTGTTGTTCCTCAAACCGAGAAGAGAAGGACGGGAACAGACAAGAGGCATTCAAAACACGATTGAGTCAACTCTGTTTCTCTCGCGAAGCCCACATAAAAAATTTAGCTGTGGGGTTTGGCCAAGATAGTGGGTTGTAGTCACTCAACATAGTATGTACAACATGATAAAAAAGAGGCATGCTGGTCTGCATATGAATTATGCATTAGAAGAAGGCAGAAGCGAAGATGGTTGTGTTGGAACAGATTGGTGTATCCATCAGCTGAAAGAGACTTGATATTCACCAGCGGCAGTTTGTGTGACTGAGCATTTTTGGCACAGTGTGATAGCTCATGGTGTGAGAAAGAAAAAGTCTAAACCTCCTCCAAAAGAGAACTGCATTCTCTGAGCTTTGTCTAATGCTTGGGATTTATGCAGCCCTCAGGCTATAAACATCAGTAGTTTTGCCTTAGGAATACCTCAATAGGCGTGAAAATGCATGCATGTGTGAGGGTATGTTTACATTTATGAGCTTGTATGTGCCAATCCCAATATTTTTGTATGTATTAGTGTATACATGTCTGTGCATGTGTCTACAGTATGCAGATCATACCTCACTATAAAAAAATGTTGTCTCTTTACCTGGTTTCATTTGAGTCAAATAAATTATTTAATTATTTAACCTTATTGTAAAGTGTTACCACCATTTTTATGGATTAGGTTAGGAAGAAATGTCTCCTTAAGGTAACAAATGCACTTGTAAACAGTTTTTTTTTTTCTTCCATGAAAAGTGTCAAAACATGTCCCTCATTTACTCATAATGAACTGCTAAAGCCCCAGAGAGTCATTATACACTCAGATATTCCCTGAAGATTGAAGAAATCACTCCAAACAGACTAAGCTCTTCAATACAGTATGCTCTCTGGTGCTGCAAAAAAAAAAAAAAAAAAAAAAAGCAACACACTGTTTTTAACACACTATCTGTTTTTCTAGAATTTTACATTTTCTGAAGACAATTTGAAAGGTGCTTGCCAGTGCAAAACTCGCTACAATAATTTCCACCTTTCCAGTCTTCACTGTTTTCACTCACATCTGCACGTTTTTAGAGGATAATGTGATGTTTAGTGTAATAAATTTGTAAAAATTGTCAAATTAAAAAAAATTTAAAAACATGTGGCTCCAGAGTGCTGCAGTGAGTTGCGATGACAGTGTTTTGACAGTGCCTCACCAGTTAAAGTTTAAAGAGTAGATGACATGAAGCGATGGCCCGAGGTTAGTTATGTGATATCATTTACTACTTTGTGTTATGACAGCCAACAACTACACAAGTTGAGTCTGAACTCATGTTTACACTAACCAATCTTTAAATGGTTGATGTTCACTGTCTGGATCGCTCATTTAGGGAATAGTTTTTACATTGCTTCTTATGGAGACCGAAACCTGAAAACAGCCCAGTGGCAATCAGAATCATTATGGCGCCGCCCAATGGTTGGTCAGGAAAACTGTGGATAAGTGTTGTGTCTGGTTGCCAGAGTGTTTTGAGTGGTTGTTTGCACAATGCTTAAGGGTTGCTAGGGTGATCTGATTGGTAACTAGGATGTTGCTAATTGGTTGCGTACTTGCCCAAGTCAAAAGAGACCATCCCCAAGTCTCTATGATATTTTCTTCCCCAGATATGGCTCCAGTCAGTACTTCAATGTACAGTACATCGCAAAACTAAAGCTTCAAAATACTGCCGGTGCCACAGTGGTTTTTTAAATGGTAGTACTGTTAATACGGTAGTACCGTAAGTTATGTTGTATGTGCGGTAGTAAATATTATTTTCGCTAAAAACCTTCATTTAAATCAGACCTATGTCTGCAATAACATTAAAAATGTAGTCTTTTTGAGTGGCGTCCTCTTCACACAGTGCCCTTTAAGAGTGCAAAATGCTGTTTAGAATTTGTCCCTTATATGGTATTGTTTATTTTTCAATGAGTGGTTTTCCCATGCATCAAACACACACATCTGTGCCAGTGTTAATTTGGCAGTCTCCTAATGGATAATATGGATTTAAGTAAAACTTCGGAGAGTGAGAAGCTTTTTACACAACACAATTCACATAGTGAGATTTGGAATTATTTGGGGTTTTGGCTGATGAAAACCCATCTGCTATGAATGTCTACTGAGATTTCAAGCCAAAGGGGGAAACACCAGCAAGCTTATTAAACACCTTTGGACACATCCCACTGCCTCTACATAATACACACGGGTTAGTGGCACTTCATTGAACCTAAATGCTTTATCTTAACATTTACAGATTTACCATTTCTCTGAAAAATCGAACGCTGCACTTTTTTCCAATTACAAATGCATGGTGGTAGTAACTTCGCAAAGTTCACACTTACGATTAGATCACATCCCTGAGGCATGCGGTCAAACCTGTGTGTGTGTAATCTACATTCACGCTGCTGTTTACCTGGAGACCGGGGCTGAAGCGAGTATAATAATAAAACAGCTGTTCAAAACAGTCTTTTCAACATTACAATATCTTTATTTTTATGTTACCAACATTCAAATAATCACAGAAATGTAACTGGCTGTTTTGATGCTGCGAAGATTATATATATATATATATATATATATATATATATATATATATATATATATATATATATATATATTTTTTTTTTTTTTTTTTTTTTTTTTTTTTACATCAAACTAAGAATGTATTAGGTAACAAGTTAGTCCATTTGAGCCTTCTCCCTGTTCATCCATCAGTTATTTTCACCACTTCCGGAGCAACAAGTGCATTTCTAAGAACCACCTTTGCTATGACAAACTGTGTTAAGAATTAACACACTGTCATGTGGTATCGTGATAATACTTGGTATCGTGATACTTTAGCTGGTATAGTATCGTAAGATATGATTATGGTATCGTGGCAACCCTAGTAAGTACATGTGATTTGCATTTGTGATTTTTTTCTAAATCTGCACAGTTAGCTGATGATCAATGAACAACTCGACATACAGAAAATTATCAACTTTCAAAATTAATTGTTTTACAGTTTAAATGTGGAGTACAGACTTTAGGGGTGAGGAAAATTTCCATGTAAAACTGCATAGCTATCAAGCCAAATGCTTTATTTTGCAGATACATGTGACTCATCTTTTTCCATCACCTCTGAATGTTATGTAACAGACACCAGGTACACTTACTCATTTAGTATTCTCTATCTCTCTCTCTCTCTCTCTCTCTCTCTCTCTCTCTGTGTGTGTGTGCGTGTGCGTGTGTGTGTGTGTGTGTGTGTCTATGTATCTGTCTATTTCTCAGTCTACTGTATCTCCATTTTTCTCATCCTCACAGGAATAACAGCAGCACTACTAAAGAAAGTACAGGTCTTCACTACGAAACACCTAGGGAGGTAAAACTGTCATCATCTACCTAGTAGGATCTTTATTTCATTACACTGTTATGTTAGATGCTGAGCGGGAAGATGATATGAAGATGTACGACAGCAAAAACTTTAAATGAAAATAAGAAGAGTTGCTGAATAAATTAGTGTGTCAATATTTTTCCCCCAGCATTCAGTACTAATTCACTGTTCATCAAATAACATAAAAATTGGAAACAATAGAAATTAACAACACAATCTTTCCCCTTTCTGTTTTGGAGGTTTAAAAAGAAGTCCCACAAGGCTCAAGTTTATCTCCTATGACTTTTTTAATATTTTTGTTGTTGACAGGTCATATTGTGCACCACTCTTCTCAGATGATGACTCAAAAACTGCAAACCTGCAAACAATTAATGTGATGAGGATTGAAAATGTGCCAAATCGGCCAATGAAACTCTGGAAACCAATATATTTCTTGGCATCTTTCTATGTATAGATAACTGTAATGAGAATGTATCATCAGCTGAGGAATTATTCAAGTAGAAAACTGAGAATTACACTCACACAGCTTTCCTGCAACTATTTTCACTGCATCCTGTGCTTGATTACTGGTGACCATTATTGGTCACACAGTGCACTTTATTATTTAACATTTCCAAGCCAATTTACTATAAATTCCTCATTATATCTCCCTTTTTCTTCACCAAAGAAATACATACTCATGGGTGGGCAACCAAGCCTAAAAATTCCATCTGTTCATACTAAACAAGGACAAATGTATGCACCACACTCCAGAGTTAACAGAACACATGTACATTAATGTAAACTCTCTGCTTTATTTGATGTGCTTTGGATCAATTCTTATAAGTGCTGTTTTCATTATAGTTTTATATGCTAAGGTATTAATGTAAGTGCTCAATTGTTTATGGAAACCTGCAGTTGTTACCTTAAGGATCTATTTCTACCTGATCTAACAATTAACAAGTATCTTCTGCAACATGGTCAACCATGTTGATTCAGTCAGATCAAATCACATTTTTGACCTTGACTGAATAAATCCAATGAATTAACAGTAGATGTTACCATAAGAAGCCCATCTTATACTGGGCATCTTTGAGAAAGAGAACCTAGGTGGATAAAACAAACATTAAATGGAGTAAATACAGGCATCACATTTACAATTAGCAACAGGCCTTTGAACAATGCAATACAACAAATTATCTCTATTCTCTCATCCTTCTTGAAAAAAAAAAGTATACAGTATACTGAGTATAAAGTAGTTTTATGTAGTATGTATACAGTGAAAACATCTCATTGCGTTCCATGATCCAGCTTCAAAATAAATGGCATTTGAAAGGAACGGTACTGGTCCGTTCTGCCCAAGAGCCTCCATAAATCATTCAGCACTTTCAGATCTGTTAGAAAGGCCTGTGATAAGGGACTGGCCAATAGCTATTAGATCTGAATTGCATGTCTTATAATGTGGAGGAAAGAGTCACAGTATCTCTGACTGCATTCACAGAGAGCTTCTCCTGCCTGCATCACCATGGCACAGCACTCCTAATAGGACTGAACTAGCATGGAGGAAATGTAAAAAATCAACTGAAGGGTGAAGGAAATGAATTGAAAGAAGGAAGGAAAAAATAGAGTCCTGAAGGAGCCTCTGATTGAAGAGTAATTCACTGTCTCTAAACTATATTTAACTGGCATGTTATGACAACATATTTCAGATGCACCAGAGAGAACAGATTGAAATTGAACATACTCAGGAGAAAAAAGGTGGCAAGCGTGTGCAGGACACAGGAAATACTTGCTGTAATAGCACTGGAGATTGGGTCACAACTCCTAAGTTCCCATTCAAAATTTGGTTTGTGAGTTCTCCATTAAAGTCAACATTAAAAGTTATTTATGTCAGAGTGGTGGCACAGGTAGTGTGTTGCTTGCAACATATAAAGATCTGTTGGAAGTTTCAAATCTGGTCTGGGTCATGATTCTATTCTGTTCCCCTTCTCTCTCCCTCCACTTTCCTGTTAGTTCTCACATTTTCTAACTAAAAAAGGCAAAAACACAATTAAATAATAATAATAATAAACCTATATACTTTCTTTATGCATGTTCCTGGTTTAAGTGTGAACAATTTGTCAGTGCATTCTATTCCAAAGAAGAAGAAAAAAATGTTCTCTTCGTAACCGTATCCCTTGAAATGACTATCCTTTTCCTCTGACATCACTTAAGAGGTGTGGACTACTGGATAATGTTAACCAATGGCCTATTTAGGCATTTAGGTCTTGCTGAATTCTGATACGTGACACTCACTTTTCACGATCCAACCAATACCAATAAAAAGTCTCGCCCAATGTTTTTCTCGGTGACTATCCTGTTACACATTGCGAAAGTAAAACTGGTGGCAAATGGCAATTCACTCCAACTTTAAAAGTCATTTTAAATCATCAATATGTATGCTGGGCATAAATGAAACGAAATGATGAATCCATCACAAGGGAGTCTCTCTGATTTCTCATTCATCATCAGACCTCATTTAAGCAGGCCATAATTAATGACACAAAGACTGACCATGATTAAAACTGTAATTTGCCACACACATCTTTGAATAACGTGATAATGGCTTCTTGAAAAATTCATGTTTTCCTCTCTGAGTCACCATAGGGCGAATGGTAATGTTAGTGGCTCTCAGCCATCACAATAGACTTTAGTTCTCAATCAGCAACACAAATGTCTTTGACTCAAGCAGTGATGAGCAAATTAGTAATCATAAGTAAAAGAGGAAAAGAGTGGGGGATTGAGAGTGAGTATGAGAGAGTAAAAAAAAAAAAAAATTCAATGGCCAATATTTTTCTGACCTCTATTGCTCCACATGGTAATGCCTGACATTGAAACCCCCAAGACCGTGGCTAGTTTTCACAATGTCAAAAGTTATCAAATGTTTGTTTTCTCTTGCAGTTTTATTTATTTATTTATTTCAAATAGACCTATTATCTTCAAAATTGACATAAATAAGGATAATTTATGTGAACTTTATCTGCCAAACTAATATTCTAATATGATCACATTTAGTAACTGTTGGGATAACTCTTTAACTGTTTTAATTTTGCTGGAATGCTATTTAGAAGCAGGCTCCATTGTGCCAACAAGTCCCAGTCTACCATACAACTTCAGACATTCATTTACCCAAAACTGCACTCAGAAAATTCATCAAGTTATTAATTCTATCAAGACAACAGCAACCATGTAACCATAACAGAAACCAATCATCACAACTAAACTTGTATGTCTCAAACTAAAGAAACTCTTTAGAAAAATGTCAGGTGACCATATAGTCCTACCTTTCTGTAAACCAGCATGTTCGGGGAGTCGTCAGTCTCTCCATTGCTGTTTGGATGGAGGCTGTTGTTCTTTGCCATGGTTCAAAACTTCAAAGAAAACAGCTACTCCAGTAGATCTATAAACCTGATAGGGAGAAACAGGTCACTCAAACAAAGGACAATACACCTATTTGCAATAACCAAACATGTATGATACATTACTGGACACAAATAAATACATCCATTTGCAAAACTGTAGAAGTTCATTTCTACTGGCATTTTTTTTTTTTTTTTTTTTTTTACCTGATGTCATCTGTAAATCCAACCATGCTTGACCAAGCAAGTCTATGTGAATGCCAAAATGCATGGGTATCATTTGAATAGCGAATCAAATTTGGCTTTCTGAAAATCGTTTTAGCTGTTGCATTTCCCTCCCAAGGTTAAAATGAGTAAGAAATACCTTATGAACAGATTGCTAAGTAAACCATGTAAATCTTATGACAGTAAAACATAGGCACACTTTGTCATAGACAGACCTGGTTCTCGGTTTATGTTGGATTGGTGGGACAGACAATTAAATGCAAACACAGTTCCACCTTGCGCCACCTTGTCATGCACGCGATTGCTTTATGTTATGTTATGGTTGATTCACAGTCTTATCTAGTTTCAGTCCCTTAGAAAAGGAAGCAAAAGGCGAGTTTACGTTTAACCAAAACTGCACAGTCTCGCACAGACACCCGATCCTTTCAGAACCCCAGACAGCTCCTCTGGCGGAACTGCAGCCCTTGCACGAGTGCCCCAGAAACCTGGAATCACCAGTAAAATGCACAAGACAAACATAAGGCGCATCACTTGTTTTCACTCTCACCTCAAAAACGCCCCGACTCCCCCAATATATGAATCCCTTTCTCGGTCCCAGAAAGGATCAAGCTCCAGTGCAATTTGTCAGCTATCAGACAAATAATTTATTGGAAATGTTAGAGATCCTTTGGTTGATTTTGACGCGTTATCGCGCGCAAGGATTCTGCCGAAAGACGGGGCACGCGCCAGCGACAAGGGCACGCGCATCCAACCTTGAACCAATCCTGGAGCCTTCACGAAAGAGGGGGATTGTTTTTTTTGTTTGTTTTTTAATTCTTGCTGGGATTTAGCATTTTAAATAATGTAGTTTTTTTTTTTTTCCGTCATCACCATTAAACAAATTATTATTATTATTATTATTATTATTATTATTATTATTATTATTATTATTATTATGTCTTGTAAGTCTTTTTTTCAGTATATGTACAGTGGTGGTAACCTGTACCAAAACAAAATCTGTGCATGACAAAATAGGATAGTACACTACAAAAATAAAATAAAGTGCCTTGTTGATAAGAGAGGTCAGCAGAGAATGGCCAGACTGGTTCGAACTGACAAAGTCTACGGTAACTCAGATAACCACTCTGTACAATTGTGGTGAGAAGAACAGCATCTCAGAATGCAATTCTGAGATGCGGGTTGGCACTGTTTTGGCGGAACAAGGGGGACCCACACAATATCAGGCAGGTGGTTTTAATGTTGTGGCTTATCGGTATAGTAAAGGGTCTTCTCCAGACAAACTGAGATTCTTGTCCAAATTGTGACAAATTTTAACCTTAATTTTAAACTTTCTTTGCACCAATCAATTTAATTTTTGTCCTTATTTTTCAGTCACCATAAACTATTTAGCCACTCCACTCTATGTGCATTTTAACAACTTAGTGCACATTGTACAAATACACGTGAATGCAAATAGAGCCAACCTACAACAGAAATTCTGTTAACATGGAGTAAACCGTAAACTTTCATTCATGTGGAGGAGGATACTGCTTTTACAGTTACCATCGAATTATATAATTAACAGACATCATTGCACACATTCAAACCTAAGTTTGTCAGTGTGTGATTTCCTTCAGGACCAATGACTAGTCAAGGACATTTTATGGAGTTAAAGGTTCACCTAAAAATGAAAATTCAGTCATAATGGAACATTTTCACACATCCTGGTTTTGGAACACGGAAGTAAACCATTGCAGGGTAAACTTCAATAGTGGTGAATGGGAGACCAAGACAAATATAATTTGTACTAACCCATTTGCTCCAATATCAAAAGTAAAATGGCACTATTACATTTCCACAACTTTCCAAATGATTTTAATAAATAGAGAGCTATAGATTACGACAATCGGAAGAGAGAAGATGGCAAATTTACTGTTACTCTCTCAGCTGCTGGATTAGAACCTCATTGCATCTGTGGTAACTCGTTTTTTAAAACTAATTACAGAGAAATTTAATACAAAGTATAATGTTATAAATTTACACTAAATCGTTTAAAAATTGCAAATATAAAAACACGTTGTCACAGTCTGTGAAAAGGGTCTATTGCTGCCTTCAAATGGACCTGGAAAGCCTGTAGCACCGATTCGGGCATTCGTTACTATGACATATCACACATTCAAGTGGGAAACAAAATACAGAAGAAGCCAAACTTAAACAAATACATAATAAATGACGGCAAAAGTTTCTGTTGTGCCAGTGAATAAACATTAGTGAATCATTTATACAAAACATTTATGATTTATTAATACATGGTGTCTAACAAATTATTAATTAATTTGCTTTAAACAAACCGCAAAGGGTGAATCATAGTTGACTGTCATATATAACAAATGAATATTACTGAAATAAAGCATAAAAGTTGAAATATTTGCAAAATCATTGGTTTCCATCATTGTCCCTGTCTACACACACTTTTCCAAAATCACATCTCGGCAACTCAGGTATCATCTAGAATTGCGAGATTCCCACTCATTAGTACGACTTTGCTTGATCATTCATGTGCTTGGAACTCCTAATTATGATATTTCTGACTCCACTTGAAGGGCACATATTGCTTACCCTCATGTTTTCTTGACTTTCTTTAGTGGAACACAAAAGGAGATGAAAGTGAATGGTGACTGTGGCTAACATTCTGCCTTATAATAATCTCCTTCTATGTTCCACAGAAGAAAGAAAGTCATACAGGTTTGGAACAACATGAGAGTGTGTAAATGTTTACAGAAAATTTATTTTTAGGTGAACTATCCTTTTAAGGGTCTTAACTTGGAGTCGTTTCAATTATAAAATTGTCCCAGTTGACCTGAATGCATCCTATAGGTGTAAAAATATCTACAGAATTGCATTCAGAACCTCTTGACACACACAAGTGGAAACCTTTCTAAATTACCTGTCTCAAATTCAATCATTTTTATCCTCTTCAAACAGTGACAGTGTGCAGCGGGAAACTGCTCCGCCCTGTGACCCTGTTTGGCGTTGTATCAGTGGTCCAATCAGTGAACGCGAAAGGCGGGACAAACCAGCAGCTCTGTCCAATCAGTGGCCAGATGAGCCGTCAATTAAAAGCGACTTCGTCCCTATTCCGAAAAGGACGCGAGAAGAGGAAAACAATAGATTCATTTTTAAAACAACGGGACACCATGTAGAGTAAAGATAACAACTTAAAAGAGTGATAATCTGTCACACAACGATGTTATCTTGGAGACTTGTGGACATCAGGAAGCAGGTGTTAAAAACAAGAACTCGGTTAATGAGTTTTACCAGTTGGAGAAGTGAACTGCTAGAAGTTGTTATTTATTAGCTATAATTTATATATGTAGTTTATCAGTCTGAACAGGATCTGCAGCGAACTTTTAAGTGCAACAGGTTTGAAGATGGTGTCGTGGATTATATCTAGGGTTATTGTGTAAGTATTTAATAAACACGATTTGCTTGGTTTCCGAACTTTTATACGTAAGTAAAACTGCTGACTGTGCATTTAGTTCGTATCTGCACCTTCACAGTACATTATAGTCTTTTAACTGATGATTTGTTTTATATATATATATATTATAGATTGTGTGCTGTCTACTAAGAATGGAAAGCAACTCACGATTCTTAAAAACATATAAAAAGGTTTTGTCCATACCATAATAACGCTGTAAGGGGCCGTTCACGTCAAAGTCGAGTTTTGTAAGGGGTCGTTCACATCAAAGTCGTATTTTGAGTCCGTCTGTTTGAGTTCCATTGTTTTTCAATGTAAACATACGCTAAACGGACGTCTTTGGCCGTTGTGCCGCGTTTTTAGACATCATGTCACTTAAAAGAACGTCAACTTCATAACAGAACATCTCGAGACACCCGGGTTTTGTGTACATCATTTTATTTTTATTTATTTTTTAGCTCAATTAATAGTTCACTGTGAACGGCCCCTCACCAAAGCACTGCTGCATCACAATTATACATTCAGAAATCATCAAACTTCACAATAACGACAAATTATTCAGAAACACCCTAAATTATTTTGTATTAATGTAATGGGGTGCCTCAGGAAATGCATCATGTATTTGTCTGGAGTCCCCTGTCTGCCAAAGAGGAACTGCTGTTTTCCTGCAGCACTCTAATGTTAGGTGTGTCTGTCTCTTTGCGGAAAATGTCAGCACGGTAAAGCACATTTTGTGCCTCAGCTCTCAAGGTGCTTGGTTATCTTTAGTGTACTGTGACACAGTAAGAGATAAGGGTCACTGGTTGAATAGAAATACATCTGTGTATTGTAGGCTATGACATGTTACAAAGTCTAAAGATCTTTTGAAATGCTTTTTCTCCCTTTTGTTCTTACTGCAGGTTAACTTAATGAATAATTTGCTGCTGGCAAACAAGGCCTCGATTTAGAGATGTGTACTAACATCTCTCGCTGTCTCTTCTTTTTTTCTCTCACACATGTTCGCCCTGCGAACAACGTAATAGGAAATGCATGACTAAACCATTGTGACTCTAATGTGTTCTCACAGCAGTCGACATTTAAACACTTTCTTCTGGCTAGTAGTAATAGCAAGGCTCTGTTTAGAAACGATGACTTTGCTCAGACTGTACTGAGCAGCCAGTGATGCTGAAGTTTTTCAATTACAATGACAGTTTTATTGTTTAAAAGTTGAAAGATGACCTGTGCTCTTTACTTAAGCACTTATTTTGCTTTGTATGGTAGAGATGTTCTAGAGTGGAGAAACGGTTACGCAATAAATGGAATCCATCCAACATCCATCCACATACACCCATGATTGCACATAACTTTAGACGGTATCAGGCAGTGCTGTCGTTCCCATAGCTACTCGAAAATACATGGTTAAGGAAAAGAGAGAGCAGTTACAGTGAAGGCTGGGGGTATTCCTGTGTATATGCACTAAGGTGAGGTATTCAGCACCTCTGTGAAAAAACAGCTTTAAATCTCACTGGCACAATTTCATTTTGAATTATCAACTTTCAAATTTTGTTCCATTTTTAAATATTTGGCTGGAGTAGGCCTATAACCAGGGGGAAATGCTGGATTCGCCATTTCAGTGGGCCTTCAACATACAAAGTATACAAAATTATGCAAATATTGTGTCTGTGCCAACTGGCCTACTCATAGTTATGTGTCTGCCTATAACAGGCAAGTGATGTATTAAAATGTGTGTGTTTTCTGACAGTCTTGTGTTTGGAACACTGTATCCTGCATACAATTCCTTTAAAGCTGTCAAATCCAAGAATGTCAAAGAATATGTAAGTAAACTTTTCTTTGCCCACTCCATGTGCACACACAACTGTACAAGCCCAAAAGTTAGAACTGTATGGAAAATGCCAATAAAACAAAAAGGAGTTATTTGTAAATTCTATTCACCTTGTGCTATACTGAAAGCACTGCAATAACACATTATTTGATGTTTTATATATATATATATATATATATATATATATATATATATAAAATAGCATTTTCCATACTATCCCAACTTTATTGGAATTGGTTTTGTAAATAATCATTCATCTACTGTATGTTCTACTAATTGTTCAGATTAGGGGATGCACAATTAATCACAATTGTAACAAAATTGCTATATGACCTTGTGTGCTTTCTAAATCACAGCAAGCTGTAATTGTATTTAAAAAAAAAAAAAAAACTTTACTCCAAATTTTGTGATGTTTTATTCGCCACTCTGATTGGTGCAAATAGTTTGCACATTGATGAGATCTTGCCCATTAGAATGCAGTGCACAAAAAATTTAGAGAACAGAAATCGTGACGGTGAATAAAGAAAAATAAAAAGGCCCAAAGAAATAACCAAAGCTATCATCCATCATTTATGCAAAGACATTTTTTTTCCTGAAATGCGTTTTAAACACTAATATATATATATATATATATATATATTCTTTTTTTTTTTTTTTTTTTTATTATTATTGCAATCTCAATATCTATCAAAAAATTGCAATTGTGTTTTTTTTTTTGTTGTTTGTTTTTGTCATACTGCACAGCCCTACTTCAGATGTTAATACAGGGTTTGTACAAGGTGCTTGAAGTACTTGAATTTGGCTTTTCCAAATTTAAGTCCTGGAAAACCCTTGAAAATAGCCATTTTTACCAAGAGGTGCTTTAAAAGTTCTTGAATTATAGAAAATCGTAGAATAAATTGCTTAAATCATTTAATAAATGAAATGTGTTTATTTAATTTTGGAAAAACACGACTACAGACCACTAGACCGCTGCAGAAGCAGGCAGCGCAAAGACGGCACTGTCACGTGTCACCTGTTACTTTTGGCTGCACTGTTCAGAATGGGCCAATCACAATCAATTGTTACTGGAGGATTTAAAAAATATATTTTAAAGATACTGCTGTGGTGGATTTAACAAGTACGAATCCTTGCATCTGTCAGTTTTAATTAAAAATTACTCTCCGGAATGAAAAAATTATATGAGATGTAAAATGTTCTGAGATTTGAATGCAGATCAAAACAGGATTCAGTTTTGTGAGCTGTCTAGCGCCCCCTTGTGTAAAGACAGCTTTGTGTCCCACAAAATAGGTTATTTCTGACAACATTTGGGTCAATATCAAAATATGTTGACAAACATGTCCCTTGAATTTTTTTAGTCATAAAAAGCTTTCAAGTAGCGATTTTTTTATTTATTTTTATTTATTTAAAAAAAAAATATATATATATATATTTATAAAGGTATCATTCTATAGCTTAACCTTTAATGATATGAAATGGTTTGACTCTGTTTTGCATTTTTTTTTTTAGCAAATATATTTGAAATGGTCAATTGCCTGAAAAAAATAAAATAAAATAAATCCTTGTCCCCTTCATCTGGTACACCACTTCTATGACATGTACATTTATTTATGTATTTATTTTGTACTTATTTTTAATAAAAGCATTAGTGCAAGGCCGAACAAGTGTGCAAAAAAGCAAAACTAAATTATTATTAATAATTTAAATAATTAAAAAAGACTGTTTGTCCCTTGATTTCATGGCATTGGTGTTATCAATGATAAAACCTTTTTTTAAATACAAAAAGTTGTGGAAAATATTTTTTAAGGACAAAGTTCAGAGGCTGCTTAAATATGCATATAGTGATTTTCCCCAGCATGTTAAAAAGTTATCAATTTACATTTTAACTAAATATTTTGTGTTGTACCCCACTGAACCCTCAAAATGTGGTGTTGTAACCCATTTAACCCTCATTAGTGTTAACTTAGTGTTAACTTGCTTAGTTCGTGAAACAAAATTAAATAATAAAAGAAAGAACAACAGACAAGTTGTCCTTTATGAATAAAATTAATGTCAACATGTTATAAAATGTTTACCCTCGGCGTTTATGGGCAAAATCTGAACTGAACGGAAAATATCAATATTTTGTAAGTTGGAAAGTCAATATTTTTGAGAATGACACATTTACAATTTGAGTCAATTCCTCACACAAATCTGTTGTGTGACTTTAGAAAACATGGAACATAGCATACGAGTTATATGGACTACTGTTTACAAACTCAGTTATTCACTTTTGTTGGAAAGCGAAGTGCGCTACAATTGCACATCAATTTCTTCATGAATGAACCAAGAATTGTTACTGTGAGAATGTGTAGTTAAAGACGCATATTGAGATATGTTGTACTTGTAATAAGTGGTGTTTATAAAAATAAATTAACTGAATGAAATATTTTTATTTAAAATTTACAAATAAATAATTTGTTTTAATGACATCTCGAGCGTAGTCCTTTTAAAACAAATAAAAATGTGCTTGAAAAGTCCTTGATAGTCCTTGAATTTAACTTTGAAGCATCTGTACGAACCCTGTTAATATAATTTGTGTATTTATATTAAAGGGATTGTTCACCCAATAAAAAATATCTTCTGTGGAACACAAAAGGAAATGTCAGGTGAGAATGTTAGCCTCGGTCACCATTCACTTTTATTGCATCTTTTTTCCATTCAAGGAAAGTGAATGGTGACTGAGATTGACATTCTGCCTAACATCTCCTTTTTTTTTGTACAAAGGAAGAAAGCATGCCTTAAGTTTGGAACAACATGATGGTGAGTAAATGATGACAGCATTTTTAGTTTTTGCATGAACTGCCCCTTTAAGATTGTGTTTAACAGCTGGAATGTTTTTCGGGTTACTCAGAATAGCTGACAGGCAGTAACCAAAGCTTGGTTTGTTTAAATATTGATCTGTTTCTCACCCACACCTATCATATCATGTCTAAACACATGGATTTAACCACTGGAGTCTTATGGATTACTTTTATGATGCCTTTATGGGGATTTTGGAGTTTGGCACCTATTCACTTCCATTGTATGGACCTACAGAGCTGAGATGTTCTTCTTAAAATCTTAATTTGTGTTCTGCAAAAGAAAGAAAGTCATGCACATTTGGGATGCCAGGAGGGTGAGTAAATCATGAGAGAATTAAAACATTTGGTGTGAACTATCCCTTTAATACTGTTCTTCTACAGTGTGTGCCTGCTTTCTGGTATCTTCTGGCTACATCCATCTCTCCCCTTACTGTGGCGGTACCCTGGTACAGTGATGGTTTTCGACTGTAATAGTGTACCACGGTTGATATACTGTATAGTACAGAATGATTGCTATATTTATATAATCATGATATTTACATGATACTCTAAGGTACTTCAGAGAATACCATGGTATTGCCATAATAAAAAAAAAAGACACAATATTACCATGTAAAAACAAAAAAAGGCACGTTTTTGTAAGTGTCTGTTTGCTTTCCCCTATATACTTCCTATGAACATTGTGTTTGTGTTTTGACAGGTGCGATGGATGATGTACTGGATCGTGTTTGCTCTTTACACAGTGGTGGAGACCATCACGGACCTTTCTATGGCATGGTAAATACACACATACTGTACATTGTCTGGACAAAATAATACTTGCCATTGGATTACATGGAGTAAATTTGAATCAAGTGGTTTTATTAACATATTGCCATTAATCTCTTTTGTATCTGTAGCTTTTCTTTGTCTAGCCATTGTGGTGAACATAAAGGCCTTTTATCTGTTGCTGCTGATTTTGAGCTCGGTTTGTTTTCCTCAGGCCACTTAGAGGAACCAGTCTGTTAGGTTCAATTTCAGTTCAGCTAAATTCCAGTGCATTACATTTGTTTCTTGACATTTCCAAAAAAGATCAGCTCAACCTCTTTACTGGCTCAGGTTGTCCTAAATTAGATCAACAATCCTGGATAGCTCCAACTCTTTCTTTTTCTCTTCTGTCATCCCACCATTCTGACAGTGATTGGAGGGATGTGCATGAGTAATCGAGTGCTCGTTCTGCACCGGCTACTCGGATATTGAAAACACTACTCGAACATCGTAAATTAATTTTCCTTTACACATTTGCCTGTCATGAGCAATGTTTTCCCTCTGAATCTCTCACCAAATTTCACAGTCCACTTGGGGGTGCTGTGGATGTGTGTCGTTGAGGTGTTGAATGGGAGAAGAAGATATTATGGCATCTTTGCTTTTGAAAGCAAACTGTGGCAATACTTGTAATACTTTGTGTATGTCTGTGCGTTAAATCTCTGAACACCGGCGGAGCACATTTTAGAAAAAGCTAAATTTCACCACTTGAAATGTTTTTCTGAATAATAACATGTGAAATTATAAAAATGTTATAGCCTTTATGTGGACTCAGATTTTATGTATGTGCATTACTCTCATGGCGTCATTATTGGTTTCTATGTAAGCTCCAGGTGAGTGCATATGTTTTTACTGTTATTTTTAAATACTTTGTTTTGTTTTCCATTTTTATTAATGCATATTGTACATTTAATTTTTTTCCCCAAAGAATAGCATAATTTGTTATCTTATTTTGGAAACGTTTATGAATAAAACTAAATATAAGATTCACATATGTGGCATACGTGTTATTTTTAACGTGCATTTTCATTTATCGATTACTTGTTTTTTGTGGGTAAGAGTACTCGACTACAAAATGACTCGAAAATGTCCTTCCCTAATTGATTGCACTAAAATATTTTCCAGGTTCCCACTTTACTATGAACTTAAAGTTGCCTTTGTCATCTGGTTGCTCACCCCCTACACCAGAGGAGCCAGTCTAATCTACAGGAAGTTCCTGCACCCTATGCTGGCATCCAAGGAGAAAGTAATGACCCAAAAATGATAACATGGCAATTTACATCACCAGGTGTCCTGGGAAAGGCATAGCCATGCTGGAATGTATTGTGAAAGTACAGATCATTTCAGGAGGATTACATAATCAATGAGTACATAAATGATGTTAGAAAATAAACAGGCGGATGTATAGGGTTATTCAAAAGTCTTGATTCTTAATTGGTTACAGGTGCACTCAGTATTTATTTGTTTGCTAAACTTTTAAACAAAGAAATGAAAAGTATTTTTGAATAATACATTGAAAATTATGCTCATATGAGATAAAGACTATTGTCATATTGGTCTTGCACGAAAAGCTGCTTTATCCTACATGGTGCTAGGTGCACATTCATACTGTAAGTGATACACTGTTGGGATCATTGTCCTGCCGAATATCACTCACTTTATCTTGATAATCCCCTGTAATTGGACAATTACATTTGTGGAATAAACATTTCTACATTTGCATCAGCAACAGAACTTTTGCTCTCACGTGATTAATGTTCGCCACTAGGTGTCATCGCAGCATAATCAAAAATATAACTTTATAAAATATTACACTTTTAAAGAAGAATTTAAGTTTAGATTTGTTTGACTGTTTTACACATGTTTTGGTTTTCAGGAGATTGATGATTATATAGTCCAGGCCAAAGAGAGGAGTTATGAGACCATGGTGAATTTCGGTCGTCAGGGTCTCACTATCGCGGCTACTGCTGCTGTCTCCGCTGCTGTGAAGGTATCACACACACCCACGTACTCATTAATACACTCTTACACTGTTTATACTCTTCTTCAAAGCTTGGCACGTGAGGCAATGCTGCCTTCAAGTGCACCTAGAAAGCTCGTACCTCCAAGTCTGGCATCCGTTACTATGACATGTCACGCATTCATGTGGGAAACAAAACACGGAAGAAGCCAACCTTAAACAATTACACAATGAATGACAGCAAAAGCTTTTTTTCTGTTTTACCGGTGAATAAACATTAGTGAATAAACCAGCATCACTTATAAACAACATATATGATTTATTAATGCATGGTATCTAACATTTAATTTGCTTAAAACAAACCATGAAGGGTGAGTTGACTGTCATATATAACAAATTAATATTTTTGAAATAAATTACAGAAATTGAAATAATTTAGCAAAATCATTGCTTTTCATCATCTTTCATGTCGACATGCCCCTTCCAATGTCCCAACTCGGAAACTCGTTTTCGAAAACTAGAATTCCGAGTTTCCCACTCATTAATACAACTTCACAGGGTCCATTTATGTGCTTGGAACTCGTAATTACGATATTCCAGACTCCACTAGAGGGGCACATATCCTAACAAAGCTTATATTGTCAGTTAACAGCTTTGATTCTATGTAAACAGAGAAGGTGTTGTGTTATGCATTGATACATAAAATGATTTTCAACTCTCAGTTTACATTAAGAATTCCTTGTGCTCTGTCACCTTGCCCTTCACTGTCCTTACAAAGGTTACATATTTCAAATTCAATGTTTACATCTTGCGGCAATAATTTTGAAACAGTGTGTATTTAAACGTTTACGAACTCGCCCCATTCACTTCCATTGTTAGTGCCTTGCTGATTTTTATATTATATATATATATATATAAAACATTTTTTAATATATATTAAACAAATTTTTTTTTTTTTTTTTTGGTAATTGACATTATGCCACAGATGTTCATTTATACATTACTTTAACATTAACCACTAATGAAGGTTTTGATTCTTCAAGGGTTCACACAATGTACATTATATCATACTCATTGATGTCACTGTTGATCAACTGATCACTTGACTCTTGTCACAGGGACAGGGTGCCATCAGTGAACGCCTGAGGAGTTTCAGTATTCCTGACCTTACGCAGATCCCCTCTGACCAATCAGGACTATCCAACCCCAGCCGATGGGCCATACAGTCTGCTAACCCTAGCTCCGTTGGTTCTGGTGAGTTTATGCGATTATGACATCATTGCTGATCATACAAAATGACAACAAACTGATTTATCCAAATTAAACCTACTAAAGATCCAAATGAACTGAGTCAAAAGAGGCTTTCTAAGACCTCATGAACAGATGAATTTGAGCAAATGATCCCTCATCAGTAAACAATTGTCATGTCTCCCTCTAGTGGTTGAAGAGGGATTAAAATGTGTTTTGACAGTAAAGTGATATTGAAACTAAAGTGGTAGATTTGTCAGTTTTGCAAATCAATAACATGTCTGATCTTCATTTTATCCTTAAATTAATAGATGTTCAGGTTGCATATTCATGCAGTGGGGTTTTTAAGGTGCATTTCCTTTTTATTTCTTCCTCTGTGCATCTGCTCCAACAGAGCCATATAAACAAGAAGGGGAGGGGCATGAGGAGGAAACAGATGGAGTATTCTCAGAAGACGAAGCGTCAGTGCAGAAGGGTCTGCGCAGATCTCAAAGTGTGAAAATCTCTCGTGCCAAAGCAGCACGCAAAGAGGTATATTTATGCAGGCAAACGTCTGTGTGTGTGAGTGTGTGTGTGAGTATTTGTGCAACCCATAGCTTGAGCTCAAGACTAACTGTGAAAATTAATGGTTTATTGTTTTTTTTTTAAAGCCTCGATATGGATCTTTGAAGCTGAAACCTAGAAGAAGACCATTAATAACACCATCCACATTCGACCATCATTGATTGTCCACTACAATCCCAAAAAGGGGAACAGCATCAAACCAACAGCTAACTGTAGTTTTAACCTCAGTTTAAAGCTGCTCAAGTTCCCAAAAATATCCTAAACTTTAGTCTTGCATTTCTGCAAGTGAATATAGTTTTAAAGCAACACTAAACACTGTTGACTACAACCTTAGCTAAAAAATGAACTACATACACTAACAGCAAACACAATGACATTATCTTTTATCTTCAATATGACTTTCAAATGATGAATACTACAATACAAACAAGAAAAACACAATGCAGGTTTAAACTGTCAGGTTTTGTCCCTGTTGAAATGAGACCCTTGCGTCCTGTATTATTTGTACAGACAAAAGCACCAGTACAGAAAGGTCCATGCTGTATTCTGTGCATCCTTTAAAAGCTTATAGACATTTATTAAGTATTTGTTTTATTTCTATGGGCGCTTTCTTTGCAAAGTGTAATTTAAAATGGATCAGATGGTGTCTGATCTGTTGTAACTTGACCTAAACCTGCCTTTATAGAGACATCTCTTATAACACAGAGCGAGTTTCACTGTAGCACAGAGATCTCTGGTGTTCTCGCTTTCCCTCTACAAGGGCAGGTGTTGAGGTCAGGGTTTCTGTAGTGTGTTCCTTTCAGCTTGTGTTCATTAATGAAATGGAACAACTGTCTGGAGAAGTACAAGAGTCGTTGAATTTGTAAAGCTTCAACACCTCCAAAAAACTGACTTTGCTTGACATTGCTATCACTAAGAGAGAGCTTCTTAATGTTTACTGCTACTTTTTTTATTTTTTATGTTGCTTAACTTGTATTTGAATGTAAAACTGTCTTGAATTTATAAGTGTTTATTAGATTTTAACAGTATTTTCAAATATCATGCTAGTTTTTTTCAGCCTTTTCTAATTTTAATAAAGAAATGCACTTATTAATGTAACATTTGACCAAACACTCCAGCTGCACTGCGGGAAGGTGGATCCGATGTAAGTTGACAGAATTTAAATGGATAGTTCACCTAAAAAAAAAAAAAAAAAAAATTCTCCCATCATTTACTCACCCTCATGCCATCTCAGATGTGTATGACTTTTTTTTTATTTTAACACTGGGTTTTTAACAATGTCTTTAGATGTGATATGATCTAAAAGAAAAAGAAAAGATCAATATTACTTTGTTACAATAAATCTCCACTTTCACTTCCGCATTGTTCTTTTTATTTTATGGTGATTCACGTTCTTCATGCATATCACCACTTACTGGTTGGGGCTGGTCAAAGGTGGAGATTTATAGAATTGTCATTTTTGGGTGAACTATCCCTTGAAACATTGTGGTTTGTTCATGTGTAAACAGTGGGAATGATTCGTCCATTTTTGAAAATGTTTGTTTTTGACTGTTTTTCACTCTTGTTTGTGTTGGAAAAATCTCTGAGCAGTTGGGAGTCATAGATGTATGTTTGTGCAATTGTGAAAACATGTCGATAAGAGGATATATTTGCAGGTGTGTGACCAACAGTTGCCTTGAATGTGTTAAACCCTTGGCCTTAAATCAAGAATAAAGTTTAAAAAGTCTTCTTGAAAACATATGCAGATCCTTAAAAATACATTCTTTAAATGCACATTTAAGACTAGGTTAGAAAGTACTTTCTAGTACTTTTCCACTTCTTCATGATTTAGCCTAAACCTAACTCTTCTTCTAGGTGTGAAAGACTGCTTATTATTACTTTAAATGCTCTATGCACTTATGTACCACTCTAATTAATTAGAATTGGCGAATGACAACTATTGCTTCATGCCAGTGATGCTGCTTTTTTTTTTTCATTGTCCACGTGGGGCAGTCAAGTTCTGTTATTTCTCTTGCTTCCAAAACAGTATGGCAAGCTGTTTTAGCTTTTATTCATTCGCAGGATATGAATTGTTGATATCAACAATTCGATTTTCACTAGTTAAACTAGTTTCACTAGTTTTTATTCTTAATATCAAGAATATAATTTTCACTAGTGGAAATGCCAATTGTTGATATCAATAATTACATTTCCACTAGTAAAAACGGGAATTCTTGATATAAAAAATGACAGCATCACTCACAGAAACCACATTCTTGATATCAAAAATGAAATTTCAACCAGTAAAAAACATTTTTTTATATCTATAATTGAATTTTCACTAGTAACGTTTCACACCAATATGTCATTCACTCTTATTCAAAACGCAATTATTGATATAAAAAATGTGTTTCTTACTAGCTGAAAGTCCAATTTCACATATCAACAATTCTTTTCTTACTAGTAAAAAATATAATTTTTGATATCAAGAATGTAATTTCTACTAGTGGAAATGCCCATTTTTTTATATCAACAATTGAATTCCAACTAGTGAAAATGCTCATTTCTGATATCAGGTATTCAGTTTTCACTAGTGACAATTTTAATTTCTGATATCTGTAATGCAATTGTTACTAGTAAGAAAGTATTTTTAGATATCATTAATTACACTACAAATTATTGAAATCTGTAATCCATTTCCAGATATCAGTAATACCAATTGTAACATGTTGAAATACATTTACAGATATAAAAAAAATGTAGGGAGACATTTCATGTAGGTAAAAACAGCTCATTTTTAATTTTTTTGTTTAAGAAATGGAAAATGAGAATTAATTTCAAATTTTCTTTGTTGTTCATTGTTAAAAATAAATGAACTACCACTCACTGTAAACTACACATGCCATGCGCTGAAAAATCTTGTTGTTGGGCACAAAGCTGGTGCTGTTGCGAGGTGTTGTCTCTGATGGATGATGCGTAAGAGATTGCAAGCCACATCATATGCTGACTGGGAGATCAGTCTCATATACAGTTCTGGAAAAAATTAAGAGACCACTCCAAATTTTTCTTAAATCAGCATCTCTTCATGTATGGCAGCCATACCATTCCAGTGTCTGTTGAATTCCTGCTTGAATTTTTGCGCCAGGAGTGGCATAAAGTCACCCAACAACAATGTGAAAGACTGGAAGGGTGCATGAAAGCTGTGATTGAAAATCAGGGTTATTCCACCAAATATTGATTTCTGAACTCTTCCTAAGTTAAAACATTAGCTGTTGTTTAAAAATGTACATGAACTTGTTTTCTTTGCATTATTCACGTGAAAACACTGCATCTTTTTTGTTATTCTGACCAGTTGTCATTTTCTGCAAATAAATGTTCTAAATTACAATATTTTTATTTGGGAGAAATGTTGTCAGTAGTTTATAGAATACATTTTTTATTTTTTTATTTTACTCAAACACATACCTACAAATAGTAAATCCAGAGAAACTGATCATTTGGAGTGGTCTCAAGTTTTTCCAGAGCTGTATATAATATATTATTTTTATATTGAATAAATTGTATGATTGTGTATTACATTTGTTTTCATGACGTATTAATAAATGTAATGGCGAATGGGATTAAGTGAGTACAGAAGGAGGTGTACATTTTATTCATTCCAACTAACATTATATAAACTAAAACCTTCAGGAATGCTGCAATATACTGCTCATTATTCATAAATAAGGGTCATTGTGCGGTCCACGTGGGACACCTTTTGTCTGAATAATTAGTCTTAGCTATAGTTTGATTGTTTTAAATGAGCGTTTAAAATTTATATTGCTCTTTCATGCTTTTTCTGACATGAGAAACCAGTAACGCAAGAATCACTTCCTGCTCTAAATGCCTCCCAACTGCTGCTGTCTGCCCAAAGAAAAAGTCTTCTTACCTGCTAGAAGCCAAAATCAAGGAGGAATTGGTGTTATAATAGAGCATAATAACATAAATGAATGTTCTAGAATGCTAATATTTTACGTTTGTGTGTTACTGTATGGTAATAAAGTGCAAGAAGACAGCATGAAAAAAATTATAATAATGGCCTCACCCTTTCAACGCACCAGTATTAACTAAGCTTCAGATGAGGGTTCTTCTTATAAGCTACATTTTGAAATCAGGTACACTGAAAAAGTCATGTATGTATGCGCTTTTCAAATTGTCCAATTGCACAGTTATTTCCCTTCAAAGCCGATTGACAGGTAGAGCTTTCACCCTACACTCAAAAATATTTTAGCATATATATATATATATATATATATATATATATATATATATATATATATATATATATATATATATAATATTATATTTACGCATTTTAATTTCATTACAAAATGTCATCAAATTATAATTAGCAATCTTTTACAATATAAAATCAATAATACTTGAATAAATGTAAGTTTTATTAATATTAGCTAAAGATCATTCAATTATTGTGTTATGAAATTGAAATGTGTAAATCTTAAATATAAGCATATATATATATATATATATATATATATATAGTAAGATAGCCAAGGTAATTTTTAGTGCTATCAACAGGGCTAAGAGACTAAATTCTAATTTTTACCTTAAGTATTAAAAAAATTCTAAGTGAAGTTGCCAGATATTTAAATTGACGTTATTTCCTAAGTCCACAAGATGGAGCAACTAGACAGATAAACCCGACAGCACCGTATTATTATTGAAAAGAACATTCCATTTTAAACTAAAGTGCATCAAATAATCTTTTTTAAAAAATCAAAAGATTTAGCCAGTTTATTTTCAAATGTTAAGTAAAAAGTACAATGTGTAAACTGTTTTCATGGCATCTTTACATACACGGGCACACACCAGGTGAGCTCAATCAAGTTCATGTACATAGTAACATGTTTGTTAGACTTTATATATCCACTCCTTGTTCCTAATACCCAAACATTAATTTAGCCTATGATTTTATGCAAAGCAATGGAACACATTTTCATACATTTATCAACAGCACACAGATACATTACATACAGTAGTATCCATCTGCTGAGCCGCAGAGCCGTACATTTGAAGCAGAAGTATAAATCAGCCTTACGTCACAGCAGTTTCAGGCCCGCAGTCTCCAGACTGATGTTACGGGCGGAGCAAATGACAGAACAATCATGTTGGAGAGCATGGTAAGTTGTTGTCTATGTAAAGTTTTATTAAATCTAGCATTTTTGTTAAACAATTACTTTATTAAGCTTTATCTGCTAACAACTGGATCTATATACATGTATTTCTCGTTATTCTTATAGAAGCTGGTTGTCATAACGAATATTATTCTGGAAACAGTTCGACTGGCGATCAAGTTGTATTTTTTTAAATGTTTCTGTTTTGAGTCACTCAAGCTTCTGTTGTTTAAATAATTATTTTAGTTTAATTTATTATTAATAACATTTCTTATTAGTTATGTAATATAGATTTATTTATTTGTTTGTTTGTTTGTTTATTTATTTATTTTTGTTGCAATGTATACATGTTTTGTTAGGCTTTGTATTTGAATGTTTATTTTAAATTTGATATGTTTAAATACATATGACATTAAATGCCCATTCTTTGAACAGGAAGGAAATCAAATAATCACATATACGTAATATAGTCAAATGGGTAAGACCTTAAAATAAAGTTTCATTTGTTAACATTAGTTAACTTGAAAAACATTGAGCAATACGTTTACAGCATTTGTTAATCTTGGCTAATGTTAATTTCAAAATTTACTAATATATTTTTTTAAATTAGAAGTTGTAAATGTTAACATTAGTTCATAAAATATAAATTAAAAAAGAACAACGTTTTATCCATTAACATTAACAGATTAATAAATGCTGTTAAAAAAAAAAACAAAAAAATAAAATCTTTGTTAATTCATGAAACCTATTGCATTAACTAATGTTAACACATGGAACCTTATTCAAAAGTGTTGAAAAGGCTACCATTACATTTTTGAGATAGTAATCAAATCAAAATCAATGTAAAAACAGCACATTTTAAATCTAAAAAAGCAAACAATCGTAAGAAATTGTGCTCCAAACCGTAGATGGTGCTAATCTACTAACACTGCATCAGTCCTTAGACTGTGGGCCTGAAACTGCTGTGGAAGGACATATCTCGATACACATTACAAAATCATACAATGTTATTAAACATAAAAATAACATACACCTTGTGGTGTTGAAATGAAAAATAAAAGTGTGGTTTATAAATGACAGAGAAAATGGATTGTGGGGATGAATTAGTGGTTCTCTTTTCCCCTTGCATATACCCTGCGAGGTTCCATTCCTTTCTTTTTTGAATATTCATAAGGTAAATAAGGAATTTGTAAGCACTATTCATTATTATGCACATATCCAAAAAGGAATTTATGATATCTGTAATGACCATTTTAACTAATAAAAATTATATTTCAACATGTAACTTCCTTTTTTACACTTAAGAATTCAGTTACAGATATCAAGAATTATAGTTTTAACTAGTTGAAATTCGACAAAAACTATGCAAAGGGAATTACAGATATCAACAATTACATTTTCATTAGTTAAAATGCTAATTCTTGATATCAAGAATGCACTTCTTACTAGTAAAAATATAATTTTTGATATCAACAATTACATTGTTACTAGTAAAAATATAAATTCCTGATATCAAGAAATTAATTTTCACTAGTTAAAATGCTAATTATTGAAATCAGTAAATGAATTTCAACATGTTACATTTGGTATTTATAATATCTTGAAATTAATTTCAGATATCAATAATTTGGAGTGTAATTAATGATAACAAAAGGCTTTCTTACTAGTAACAATTACATTATAGATATCAGAAATTAAAATTATCACTAGTGAAAACCAAATTATTGATATCAAAAATTTGCATTTGTATTAGTTGGAATTCAATTGTTTATATCAAAATTGGCATTTCCACTAAAAGAAATTACATTCTTGATATCAAAAATTCTAATACTAGTAAGAAAAGAATTGTTAATATGTGAAATTGGAATTTCAATTAGTAAGAAGCATATTTTTGATATCAATAATTGTGTTTTGAATAGGAGTGAATGACATATCGGTGTGAAAATTTACTAGTGAAAATTCAATTATATATATAAAATATTAGGGTTTTTACTAGTTGAAATCCCATTTTTGATATCAAGAATGTGATATATGTGAGTGATGATGTCATGTTTTATATCAAGAATTCATATCCTGCAAATTAATAAAAGCTAAAACGGCTTGCCATAAAACAGTCACTCCTTGCTTTTGACTGCCATGCATTTATTAAACACAGCATGGAACACTTGTAGTCCACATCAGTGATGTTTAGGAACATCTTTGGGGGCAAATATTTAAATGGAACAAACCTATATAGATTTTATTTGGATTATTGGCATTTTTCAGCAGAATCTTATTACGAAAGGGGTTTAAACATGAATCAAAATGGAACAATGCAAATTGGCATATTGCATCCCTTATAGATTTACAGTGAGATTTGTATTTATTTATTTATTTTCATTGTATTTTTTGTAAGATGTGCATTTAAAGTAGTATGGAGATTATATGTAACCTTTGTTAGCTGCTGCTTGATTTGAATTTTTACTCTTTCAGGCTATAAAAAATAAAGGGATCAACCTCTCTCACAAACAAGCTGTCACGTTTCACCATTTGTTTGGTCTTGAACTGCAAATAACCTACAGTATATCTTAGACACCCTGTTTTTATTAGTTTGTATATGACAATAATGTTGACATGACAAGGATGTCATGAAGCTTTGAATAGAATGGGATAGAATTTGGTGTGTGTGTGTGTATGTGTGTGTGTGTGTGTGTGTGTGTAACCATGTTTATACTACAATTGACCAAATGTCCCCACAAGGATAGTAAAACCCGAGAAAACTTACCTTGTGGGGACCAGACAGAGATCCCCATGAGGGAAATGGCTTTTTTTTTTTTTTTTTTTTTTAAAGGTTTGTAAAAAGGTTTCTGTGAGGGTTAGGTTTAGGGTTAGGGTTATGGTTAGGGGATAAAAATTATTGTTAGATCTGTATAAAATCCATAAAATGCATGGAAGTCTATGGAGAGTCCCCACAATGATATAAAAACATGATGTGTGTGGGTGTGCGTGTGTGTCTGTGTGTGTGTGTGTGTGTCTGTGTGTGTGTGTGTGTGTGTGTGTGTGTGTGTGTGTGGTCTAACAGCAGTTGTTTCATTGCGATCTCTGTCACAGGACATGTCCAAGTCTTTCAGCACTTTAGATTGGAGACGTCCTGTCGCAGACGCTATCAGTGAAAAGAGGAGAAGAGCAGAGGAACACAAACACACACTTAGTTATTTTATTATTATTATTTATTTGTTTATTATTTTGCTTTAGTTTAGTAAACAAGAGTAAACAAGTATTAGCTTGTATGCGCAAAACTTTTCGTGTTTGGCTACCAGTGCATTGACAAGGTGTTCTTTCAGTTTGTTAGTGTGTTATGTGGTTTCTAGGGTGTTCTGGGTGGTTGCTAGGGCTTTGCTAACTAGTACTCTGTCTGGATGGTTACTCACTGCCTCCCTATTGAACCACAAGAGCCCACCCCCACGTCTTTATGATATTCTTATCCCTATGTCTCTGGAGCCTCCTTCAGTGTAAGTCTATGGGATTTGTCATCCTTTTTATCATCCGCCAGGTTAAATTCATAAGTCTGATAGCTAAGAAAAAGAAACAGCACACTTCTCCTCAACAAGCCACACGATTTGAAGTGTCATTCATATGCGTTGCACAAATAGTGTAGGATGTGTGGGAGTTTAAAAATTTATTCAGATCTCTTACACAAAGAGAAATATTAATAGTAATGCTTGTCTTAGCAAGCACCATAATTATAGAAGAAAAACTCTATTGTTAATTAGGATGCAAACATGTTGTAACTGGTTTTCCTGTACTAACCTAATTTTTCAACCATTTATTTTCATTTTCTTTGATTAAGAATTAAAAAACTTAAAAATCGAATAATATTTAAAGGGTTAGTTCACCTAAAAAAGAAATTTCAGTCATTGTTTACTCACCCCTGTGCTGTTATAAGCGCATATGTCTTTCTTTTTCTTAACACAAAGGGAGAATCTATGAAAAAAGAATTGTGCTCAGTGATGTCACACAATGTCAGTTTATGGTGACCACTACTTGAAGCTTCAAAAGGATGCAGAAGTATAATTCAGAAGTCTAATAAATTATTCCATGAGACTCATGATTGTTATGAAAGCATATGATGAGCTTTGGTGAGAAACAAACCAAAATCTAATGTATTATTTAGTGAAATTGTTGACTGACAACTCTCCTCTGCGCATTCATGAGACTGCATGAGAGCTGCAGTTTACACAGCACACCCCCCAAACACCCCCCCCCCCAATTTGTGACATGGGCCATTCACTGTTTATCTAAAGTCAGGTCCACCGTCCACCACAGCAATAGAAGCAACAGAACACAACACAGCTGCATACAAACCAGAGAACCAAACTTACTAAATATGTCTGATGAGTACAGTATAGTCAGAGAATAGATGCATTTCAATGCCCAGACTTATTTGTTTGAAACAGAGTAGGCTACTCAATCAAACTGAGAGACAGAGGAAGTGGGAATGTTTTGTCTCCATTCTGAACCGGTGAACACTTGTGTCAGATCTGCGACTGAAGAGATCGATACCAAAGCGAAAACATTCGATAGGTGTAACATTCTCTGCCAAAATCAAGTAGATTTTAACCGGCTAGTGAGATGCAGGCTTCAGTAAACTGTTATGAGAACGTTTTTGGACCGGTGCCAGTTCATAGCGGGCGGGGTTTGCTGCTGTGATGCCGAAAAAATAAACCAAGCGATCGCAAGAATATGCTGTCGCTCATCACGGCTGGTTAGGACCAAAACTCTGATTAACAAATGAGGCTGGGCATAGAAATGCATCTACTGTATTCTCCAACTACGAACTCATCAGACATATATAGTAAGTTCAGTTCTCTGGTTTGTGTTCAGCTGTGTTGTTTCTATCAATGTGGTGGACTGTTTTTAGATAAACAGAACACGTTTCTCTTGAACGCCCCATGTCGCGAGTGGGCTGCGTGAATTGTTTCTCTCGTGCAGTCTCATCATGAACACGCAGAGGAGAGTAATGGTCGGTCAACAGTTTTACTAAATAATACATTAGATTTTGGTTTGTTTCTCACTAAAGCACATCGTATGATTTCTTAACAATCATGAGTCTCATAGAATAATTTATTAGACTTCTGAATTGTACTTTTGCATCCTTATGAAGCTTGAAGAGGTGGTCACCATAAACTGCCACTGTGTGACATCACTGAGCTCAACATTTTTTCACAATTTCTCCTTTTGTGTTAAGAAAAAGAAAGAAAGTCAAATGGGGTTATAACAACACAGGGGTGAGTAAACAATGACTGAATTTTCCTTTTGGGGTGAACTATCTCTTTAACATTAAGTATTATTTAGCCTAAAGGCCCATTGGACATTTGGAGGTGACCTATCAATTGTTATTTGTTATTTTAGCATTACATTGAGTGTTATTTTAGAGCTGACACTGTAATGGATGTACATAATGCCTTATGACAGTTTGATCAGTGATACTGTGCATTGACGTAATTGTGCAGTTTGTTTTAAAAGTGCTGATGTTCAGAGTATCTGACCCCACTGGTGCTTTCACCATTATGATATGCTGAAGTGATATCACTGATAAGTCTGTTTGCTTAAGTCATGGCTTGAGGCTTAGAATGGCAGCATTATCCTCTCTAAAATGTACCATTTCATTGCTACGTTTGCCAATGTATCAATCTACATAAGGAGATAACAGGAAATCAACTGTATGGAGATCAGTTGTTGTATATGTATGTACACAATTCTTTATTTCTTTCTTTTTTCTAAACAATTCTTGACCTTGTAGGTTCAAGGCATTCCTTGAATCTCATTCCTTTCCTTAGTCACTCTTTGAATTTTTAACCCCCATCTCACACACTCTTCCTTTCTCTCTGTTTCTCTCTCTGGATTTCTCTTCCTCTCCCGCTGGGTCAGACTGCTCTCTGCCCTCATCTCTCCACAGCTTGTCCCCAATAATCCTGCCCTCAATACCCGGAGCCCCAGACCCTTCTGCCCCGGTCCAGACGTCAAACATCCAACCACTATCGGGTTCCTCTCACTGCCTTTTCAGGGTCTGACACCTTTTGCCCCCATTGCAATTCCCAGTTACCTCTTTAGAAATTCAGTGTTACTCCACCTGGAGTAGTTTAGTAATATAAGGGGCAAATAGCAAGTGTGAAGTCAAGAAAAAGACAAAGAAAATGAACAAATTATGCATTTACAAGTACATACAGTATCCCCAAAAAGTATTTGGAAATTGAAAATTTGAAAACATGAAAATTCTCACCCACATTTTGTTCCAAATCTGGTTTCAGTCATTCTTTAGTTTTATTTAATCTTTTATCCATGCCTTGAAAGTGAATAGTGACTGAAACCGACATATCTCCTTTTGTGTGAATTATACCTTTCACTTTTGGGTGAACTATCCATTTAAGCCACACTTGAAATGTATGGATTTCATTGCAAATGTTATAAAATATAAAAACCAAGCGTCATCAGTGCAAACAAATGACAGTATACATTTTTATTTTTTTTCCAACTAATCTAACTCAATTTAACCAACAGGTCTACACAGGTTTTGTTGTAATTTTGAACAGAGTATCTATTTCTTATATATATAATTTGATACCTACCAAACTTATTTTTGTGAAAAGTTTTTCATGAAAAATTGTGATGTTCTAACTTTAAAATAAATGCAACTTGGTTTGATATTTTGCTACCTAATGCAATTACATTCATGTATTTTAAGTGTGTTTAAGTGTCCAAATACTTTTTGAGGCCACTGTATAGCATGTTTGTCCAGAATGAGAGTGAGTATTATGTTTGAATGGGTGTGTGGCAGATCACTGTGGTGGCGTCCCATAGGAGAGTGCATTTCTCAAAAATAATGTGTCTCAGGACATATTTAGAAAGAGAACACTACCATCAAGGATAAATCGGAGCCTTGAATGGCACATGTACATCTATATTTAGTGCACTAGTTGGTTTTGGTGGCTCCTGTCTCAAACATTTTTTTTTTCTTTTTTCCAGCAAAGTTCAAAGTTTTGTTTGAAGTTGCAATGCTCTTGGATTGAAATCTAGAGGAAGAGATCTACAATGGTATTTTGACCCTAAAGCCACACTTAAAAAAATAATTAATGTCTTTGCATTTTATAGCAAAATACCAAACCAAGAGGCATTAAGAGAGTAAACACACTTTCCAAGTGAAACAGTTTACAAATTGAAGTTTGATAGATTTCGAGTTATAAGATAAAAATACACTTATTGTTCAAAATTAAGACAAAAAGTATTGGACACATTCTGATTGCCAAACTTTGCACCTACATTTAATGTGATGAACTGCACCGGTGGCTACTCTGCCTAGGACACCTGTGTGAAATTGAGGAGAATTTACTTTATACAGCCACTAACAATCACCCTGGGATCAGTTAAAAAGTAATCCACTAATGACTAATTCCTTTTCTAAAATCATATCAAAATCAAATTACTGACTTTACTGATTACTTAATCATAAAAGTAATCAAATTACTAACTACTTTTAAGTTACTTTCTTAAGATACGTGAATTCTAAACGCAAACAGATGCACATTAGGGATGTGAACAGATAGTTGACATTCGGTTAACCGCTCGATGTGTCTATTAAAATCACTATACAGTTATTCTACACATGCAATACAGGTCTTCAACCCAACCCAAACATGACGAGTTCTGACAAATCGTAGGGTTTCAGTCAGTTTTTCAAGTAAAGGGCAAGTCAGGGGTTGTTCAAACGTGCTTTTCTGTGCATCTGTGCTGTTTTTCTATATACTGTAACAAGCGCTGGATGGCGCATCATTGACTGTTGCACTGAATCTCACTGTTTTCTCTTTCAGTGTCTCAGTCAGGATTGCCACATTTTCAGACACCAAGTAAAGTTAAAAATAACTTAATTTTTTTTATAAACGTATCATGAAAGACCTGCGTTATTTCGTTAGATGCACTGTGCTGCTTTCTGTTGCACATTTCAGGTTGCAAAGAGGACTTCATGTGACTGTTAAACATGATTCCAGGTTGTTTTTCACCAAGGAAAGTTTCAGCACTTTATAAACGGTAAGACATTGTTTTTCCTTTTGCTCTAATGTGCATATTTACATACAATAGTTAGACAAGTTCAATGCCATTTGATTTGAAACCATTTTAAAATCAAAGTACCCCAAAGAGGCTATTTAACTGCAGCAGTGTAACTCCACACACATAACATTACTCGCAATCACTGCCTACATGTCAACCCACCCAGGCAAAGCGCATACTACATGCAGTGACAATTTGATTATGTTTGTTTAAGTTTAATGTGAAATTTTTTCATTTGAAGATCTGCATATTTTGCTATTTAGGCTCATAGCTTACTGTGCACTTTATTTGCTGCTATTTTGAGTAGTGTTTGAGGAAATTCCATTAAAATAAACATTCTTTATTCTCGTGTCCCGACTCCTAACGAAAAACAGATTAACCATTCATGAAACCTCCCAGTTAACCTAATGTTAAAAACAGTAACCGTGCACATCCCTAATGCACATATAAACATAGTTCATGTTTTAACTGTATTTTACATAAGTAATATTGTTTTAGAAATATGAGTAACCCATATACTTAAATGTAATTAACTTTCCTGAAAGTCAGCAATGTAACTAAATTACAGTAACTAAATACTTTGTGATCCGATTGCACCCAACACTGGTTCAAAGTCATTGTAAAAAAGTTCTGAGAAGAGGTCTAGTATCATTTGTTTGCAAATGCCACGTGGTTTGAAATTTTGTTATCAAACACAATGAAAGTTATGCATTTTAAGTGCTGTGAGTGTCCAGAAGTGTCCATATATATTTTATGGCCACTGCATTTGTGTGTGTGAGTACCGTAACCCTCACGCACACACATAGACATATCTTTAGCTCCATTTACACTAGCAGGCGTTAATTCCTGCACGTAGCGCTCATACCGTGGTTCATTCACAACAACAATTAAACGCTATGCAAAAGGATATGCATATAACAAGCTTGGTGCCCCCGGGTACAACGAGGTCACTGGCTGGTGTTTTGTAGCAGCACTAATGAGAATTCAACTAAACAAAATGCGCTTCCATCATCACGATGACCTAATGAGCGACATCGTACGGTGGGAAAACCCAGGACCTGTGTGAGCACCCAAGTGACACTATGCTGTAACCCGTACACTAATGTGAACCCACCAACCAGTGGCGGCTTCATTCAACACAACAGAGATGGAGTGAAACAAGAACGAGTGGGGGAAAAGAACAAGCTTAATTACCAGAAAATGCAATCTGCGCTAGAGTTCATTTGCAGACAATAGCCGGGGCATAGACCTCATTGGGGTTACCCAAAGGGGCCCAGTGGACAATTGGGTCATTGACATCAGAATGCTTGACAAGTCCCTGCAGGGCAGGGGAGAGTTCAAAAACCAGAGCAAAATCGAGAAGTTTGTCGCTGAATCTGTCAGAAAGGGCCTGTCAGGAACGCTTAGCGTGCCCTCTAAACGCCCAAATGATCAGAAGGTCCTGTCCCTTACACAAATACGGACACACACTGGCCCCCACCGTTGCAGGTTTAATCAGAATTTGCATGGTTCTCTGTCTTCCTCAGGCATGATATAATTTCTGTACTGTCCCATGGCTCAGTTGAGAATGGAGTTGTTTTGTTAGCACTGCTGTGTTTAGCTTAGTTTCAGTGCTGGGTAGAGAATTAAGATCTGACACGTTGGAGAATGTTGTCAAAGATCTGATGAAGACTATCTACAAACAGAAAACTTGTGCTGTTATCAGTTAATCAGTTTTTATATGAATCTCTCTCTTTCTTTCCTAATCTCTCTATTCCTAATGTCTCTCACGCTTTCTTACTGCTGTGCCATCTGAACTCTGTAATTTAAATTGACAGGTTCAACTCAGGCAGCTAGCTAGCTCTTGAGTTGAAAAATTGTTGTTAAAAATTCCTTACCACCACAGCTCTCCAATCTCATTTGCATTTGTGAATATTCAAATATAGTATGTGAAGATGTGTCATGCCAAGTTTGACATTTAAGATGTCAAACGGCATTGTTTTTCAATCAACATTAACACAGAAAGTCGACATGTTTGCAACCTAATATTCCAGTACCCTGACATTGACCCCATTCTGCCATGTTACAGACAAGCACCATCTCCCATTTGAGATATATGCATAAATTCAAATGTAGTAACCTTTTCCTGTGGTGTGACTGATAGCAAGTTGCACAAGATACCTCAGAGACATGGGTTCTGGTCACATGGAAACCAGCTAGCAATCGCATTCACATTAACAATGATGAGTGCAATTCAGAGATAGCATTTTCATTTTAAGATTTCATGTCTACTCCAGTGATGGTTAGGTTTAAGGTTGGGATTTAGTTAAAGGGGTATGGTTAATAAAATATGCATTCCTGTTGACTTTATTACATAATGTATGACAACTCGCTTTTGGCGCCACTCTGTGGACATTTCACGTGGAAATTGGAGCTCACATGCCCGGACATTCAACAACACTTCTAGCTTAGGCCACAGGGGGCAGTGGTTCGAATTTTTGTCTGTGTGAAAAGTTCGCTGAAGAACTTTCGACCTACTGTCACTGAATTCAGCGTGTTTGAATTAGTGGAAGTACAAAGGCGATATGAGAGCTATGGCAAGGTTTTCAGTGTATAATGTAAATTCCTGCTATCGCATGGCTTGGAACAGGGCCGTTTCTGAGCATAGGGTGGGCCCAAGCGAAATCCTACTCAGAGGCCCACTGCAAATCACTGAGGGTCAGCTATGAGGGGGCTCTGTGCTGCCTTTGAATTATGTGTAAATGAAATGCAGCATCAAAGCCATCTCAAAATTTGATTTTGTCAATCAATGCACATTTTGTTTTCTGTCAGCTGTGTTTGAGAATCAACAATTCACATTTAAATAACCTATGCATTTATTTCCTGTGATTGTTATTCCTTTGTAAATACGCTTAAACCGCCTCTGTGCACAATAAAAATTGAAACTTTTCGTAACATATAGCTGGAGATTTTATTTTTTGCTGCCTTAGCAGCTTTTTTAATAATAAAGTGCCTCTGTAAAAATATGTGTTGTCAACCATTCAGCCAAACTCCCTTTTTTTTATCATTTAGTGTACTTTCTCACTCCTTCAGGCATAATTTGTTGATTAAGCAGCGACAAAGCCACTATTATTCAGAACCTTGACTGACTCTATCCGTAAACAACTGACGTCAAAAGGCCGGACAGTGAGATTACAGTAGGGGTGATTTTGAGAGGCCATGTGCATTGGGTACATGCTGATCTCTCATTGAAAGACCTGTCCCATTTCATCATTGTCTGTTTAATCTAATGTGGCAGATCAGAGATGAGTTCAGCTATTCCAACGTGGGACAATTGACCTTGTGTGGCCTTCCCCAGCAGCTGTCACATTGCCACACTGTAATGGAGGCAATTAGCCACACTGTTTCTCTAAAGCTTTGTGTCTACTGCGATTACAATCTAATCAACCACACACATCCACACAGATACATTACCTGTAGATACTCACATTCATTGACATGTCATGGTTAATGTGGTATGTGTGAGATGTGGAAAGCATGTAAGAAAAGAGATCTCAGGTGTGTGAGGGTGTGTATGTGAAACGAAGCATGGAGTAACTATTAAAGGGATAGTTCACCCAAAAATAGAAAATTCTAGAAATATCTACTCACCTTCATGTTGCTCCAAACCTGCTTGATTTATTTTTCTTTGAAAAAACACAAAATGATATTTTTAGCTGAATGTCCAAGCTGCTCTATCTATACAATGACAGTCAATCTTCTGCCCTCTTTTCACACTTCTACAAATTAAAAAAAAAAAAATGTGCATTGACAATTCACACAAGAATCGAATCAACCTTATGCAAACAAAGACATTCTCATGTATCGTGATTAGAAAAGGCGGAAGGCAAGATTTTAAGTGAATTTATCTAAGTGTTATGTATTTATGTGTGCACATGTTAAAACCCTCAGGCAAGATGTATCTAAATGTCAATTACACAGATATTAATACATATTTTTATTTTTACATATTTATGCCATGTCACTGACATTAATCATGTAAATTATCAATATAAATGCAAATATATATATATATATATATACAGGTGCATCTCAATAAATTAGAATGTCGTGGAAAAGTTCATTTATTTCAGTAATTCAACTCAAATTGTGAAACTCGTGTATTAAATAAATTCAATGCACACAGACTGAAGTAGTTTAAGTCTTTGGTTCTTTTAATTGTGATGATTTTGGCTCACATTTAACAAAAACCCACCAATTCACTATCTCAAAAAATTAGAATACATCATAAGACCAATAAAAAAAACATTTTTAGTGAATTGTTGGCCTTCTGGAAAGTATGTTAATTTACTGTATATGCACTCAATACTTGGTAGGGGCTCCTTTTGCTTTAATTACTGCCTCAATTCGGCGTGGCACGGAGGTGATCAGTTTGTGGCACTGCTGAGGTGGTATGGAAGCCCAGGTTTCTTTGACAGTGGCCTTCAGCTCATCTGCATTTTTTGGTCTCTTGTTTCTCATTTTCCTCTTGACAATACCCCATAGATTCTCTATGGGGTTCAGGTCTGGTGAGTTTGCTGGCCAGTCAAGCACACCAACACCATGGTCATTTAACCAACTTTTGGTGCTTTTGGCAGTGTGGGCAGGTGCCAAATCCTGCTGGAAAATGAAATCAGCATCTTTAAAAAGCTGGTCAGCAGAAGGAAGCATGAAGTGCTCCAAAATTTCTTGGTAAACGGGTGCAGTGACTTTGGTTTCAAAAAACACAATGGACCAACACCAGCAGATGACATTGCACCCCAAATCATCACAGACTGTGGAAACTTAACACTGGACTTCAAGCAACTTGGGCTATGAGCTTCTCCACCCTTCCTCCAGACTCTAGGACCTTGGTTTCCAAATGAAATACAAAACTTGCTCTCATCTGAAAAGAGGACTTTGGAACACTGGGCAACAGTCCAGTTCTTCTTCTCCTTAGCCCAGGTAAGACGCCTCTGACATTGTCTGTGGTTCAGGAGTGGCTTAACAAGAGGAATACGACAACTGTAGCCAAATTCCTTGACATGTTTGTGTGTGGTGGCTCTTGATGCCTTGACCCCAGCCTCAGTCCATTCCTTGTGAAGTTCACCCAAATTCTTGAATCGATTTTGCTGGACAATCATAAGGCTGCGGTTCTCTCGGTTGGTTGTGCATCTTTTTCTTCCACACTTTTTCCTTCCACTCAACTTTCTGTTAACATGCTTGGATACAGCACTCTGTGAACAGCCAGCTTCTTTGGCAATGAATGTTTGTGGCTTACCCTCCTTGTGAAGGGTGTCAATGATTGTCTTCTGGACAACTGTCAGATCAGCAGTCTTCCCCATGATTTTGTAGCCTAGTGAACCAAACTGAGAGACCATTTTGAAGGCTCAGGAAACCTTTGCAGGTGTTTTGAGTTGATTAGCTGATTGGCATGTCAAAATATTCTAATTTTTTGAGATAGTGAATTGGTGGGTTTTTGTTAAATGTGAGCCAAAATCATCACAATTAAAAGAACCAAAGACTTAAACTACTTCAGTCTGTGTGCATTGAATTTATTTAATACACGAGTTTCACAGTTTGAGTTGAATTACTGAAATAAATGAACTTTTCCACGACATTCTAATTTATTGAGATGCACCTGTATATATTAAACATATAGTTATTACACACATACATCTAAAGGAAAACAGGCATTTTAAAGACAATTTTCATGTTAAAATTCCTCTCATACTCTAGAACATGTGTAAGGTATGTTTCATATCTATAAAGTTGTGCAAGTTATTGTGTTGCACAATTATTGTGGTGCACAAAGGATTACACACATACTTAACACATTTCAGAGCTGGGTGTCTCTCAAGTGGTTTCCCTTTTGACACTGGTTCAGATTAAAGTGACCATACGTGTCCACTGGTATGTGGTGAGAGAAGATGAGCGGGCATTTTCAATTCATTCATGCGCTCGGCTCCTTTTGGAATGAATTAAAAACTCCTGCTTACATTCGCTCACCACAAGCCCTGACTCTCCTGTGTTTATTATGGCCGGGATTTGCGTCGCGTGTAATGTAGAAGCGTGCACTACTCCACACAATCAGTTTCTGTGCTAGGATGTGCAGTTGAGTTGAGCATGTACATCCAATTTTAGCTACAGGAAGTGGGGAAAAGCTTCAGTGAAGTTTCAGTTAGTGGAAAAAAATGGGTACTGCATTCATTGTGTTTTTTTATTTTATTTTTCTATGTGTTAAACAGTCAACTCTTAATTTACTTAAATTTCCCAGCCCTAATATGAAGTATTATATATAACTAATTACAAGTTTTGATTGCGATGTGACAAATTATGACCTGTGGACTTGTGGATCAGGGGTGTGGACAGAGTGTTTAAACTAGGCTACTTTGTGTAGTATTGTGATTCCTGTACAACCAACAGCAGGACAGCAAATTAAAATGCAAAAAGTGTGGAATAAATTAACTATATTATAAATGTATTGTCATATATTGTCAAAGAGCACAATTTTAATTTCCTAAAAGAAACTTGAAACCTAGCTGACTGCATCCTATCAAAGGTAAATAATATTGAAATCTTCATGTTTTGTTTTTTTTTGTTTGTTTTTTTTTTTTTTTTTTTTTTAAACGTGGTGAATGGTTCACACCTGGAAGGCAGAATTCTTTGGGGCTTTCCATGTTCTCTTAAAGACAGTTTCAAACAACTCTGATATGAATCTCAGAGTACAAACAGTATAGCAAATAAGTGAAAGTTATGAGATGTGTACTTGCGGGTAGTGCATGTGATTATGGGTTACATAAGTTTGAGTCTGGATATTTCCTTACCTTACAGTATTTCCTGATTTTCCCTATCATTTCCAGTGTCCTCTCCTTCTGTTTTTGTTAAAATGGCAAAATGGCAAAATAAATAAATAAATAAATAAAGATTAAAATGGTGCAGCATAAATATATGTACAACGATAAAGTCATTACCGCAACATAATTAACCTTTCCATGTAGCATATTTGTTTCTTAACTTACCAGCAGTATGGAAAGCATGGACTTCATTTTTAGGAGATAACATTTGTAAAAACAACGACATAAACTTGAGTCAAGATCAAAGTAACTTCATTTCATGTGGATGAAAATGATTGCTACTTAATCATAAAAAGTTCAGCATGATTTTATATGCATGTTCAAAATATAGAGAAATTTGTTTTAAAAATAGTGAAGTCATCAAAATGCAACAGTTTTACCATTGGGTACATCATTCATTTTTTATTATTATTAAACAAATGGGCTTGTAAATGGTTGTTTTTCAACAATAACATAATGTGAATACATGTTTATTCGAAAAGGTTTCAAAGCTCTCATGATGTTCCTTAAAACTGCAACATAATAACACTGGAAATAGACATGTTGCTAACGAATGTTCTGTGACCCTGATTTTGGCCCATCGCTACCTCCCATCATACTTTTTTCCATCAATTTAAATCTGTTAAACTTTTCCTGCTGCACAAGCTGACTCAAAGGCATGGGTTCTGGTCCCATGGAAACCAGGAAGTAATTGTGATCACATAAATAATAGTGAGCATGTTCTGAATGTTGCATTGTCCCTCTAACATTAAATTTTTACTCCACTGAAGGTTAGGGCTGAGGTTTCGGGTTAGGGCGTATGGCTAAAAAAAAGATGTATTCCTGTTGACTGTATTACAGTACATCATTTACAACTAAAAATAAACTTTGCTTTACAACTCACTTTTGGAGCCACACTGTCGAAATTTTATCCAAAAACTGGAGCTCACACCTCCCCATGCATTCAACAACACTACCAATATCGGCCACTGGGAGCAGTGCTTCATATGTCGGTAAGCACAGACTCACTGCAGCTGAAGAACTTTCAATCTACTGTCACTGAATTCACAGTAAGATCAGTCTGAAAATTAGTTTTTTCATCGTTGTTAGATGCGTAGATTTGTGGTACTATACATTTTTTTATATATATTTCTTCATATAATTTCACATTTCAGAGAGAAAATCTCAGATTTTCAATGAGGAGAGGAGGCCTTACACCAGGGGTATTCAATTAAAGTTTCAAGAGGTCCAGTCTCTACATTTCCTTCCCAGCCAAGGTCCGGAAAATAATAACTTGCACGGTGTCAGTAGTCAGTATGGCTTTGAAATTAAGTTTTGTTTTTTTGTTTTTTATAGTTATTCTAACTTCCCATGTTGGCAGCAATAGTACTTTGTTAAAGAAAAGAAACAAATTTAACAGTCAAAATAGTCTCTTCAATAGTCTATTTTTACATTCATATACTTATGTATGGGACATAGGAGTACTGTATGTAGGGTTACTGTATGTGGGTTCAGAAAATTTTGAAAATGTAAAAGTCTGAATGGACCTTTTTTTTTTCCTCCCCTTTTCTCCCCAATTTGGAATGGCCAATTCCCAATGCGCTCTAAGTCCTCGTGGTGGCGTAGAATGAATCTCAGTTGCCTCCGCATCTGAGATTGTCAATCCGCACATCTTATCATGTGGCTTGTTGAGCGCGTTACTGCGGAGACCTAGTGCGTGTGGAGGCTTCACGCACAACTCACCACGCGCCCCACCGAGAGCGGGAACCACATTATAGCGACCATGAGGAGGTTACCCCATGTGACTCTACCCTCCCTTGCAACCTGGCCAATTTGGTTGCTTAGGAGACCTGGCTGGAGTCACACAGCACGCCCTGGATTCGGACTTGCGACTCCAGGGGTGGTAGGGAATGGACCATTTTTATATTTTCCTTAAGTGAGAATCTAATAACAATAAACTAACAATTTACATCTTAAAAATACTGTTTGCTTAAGTAAAGTATAAATGGGCTGACTATGAAATAATTGGAATGTTCTCATCATAAGCAAAGAACTCTACTAGCCAGACTAACTAATAATTTCTATTAATTATAACTAATAATCAGAAATGATGACATCTCTGATTAATTTTCACAAAATTAAAACAAAAAACTGTTTGTCATGAAAGGCACGTAACATGCTGATTAATAAAGCTAAATTTAGACGGAAAAAGACATTAGTCTAAAAAGGTGACACGTGAACTTGTCCTGTCACAAACCTGCTTTAGCTGAACCATCCAAGTTATTTATCAGACAGATGAAGATATTTTCACTTTGCTTTATTCTCATTTTCTGCAATGTGTTTTAGCGAAAGATGCCAGTCTTCATTTACATTGCTGCTCACTGTGTCTCCGCTGCTGTTGTTAAAATAACCATGCCTGGAACTCTACTTAGCCTAATCAGGCTTTATGTGATGCCTCATGTATATCGTGAGGGAGAGAGGCAACACGCATGGAGCAGGAAATGAAGCTTGTTCAGCACTTGAGAAAAAGATGATATTGCACTGATCGCCCCTGAGTGCTTGTGGTGTGTACAGCTCTGTTGTTTTGATACACTGCTCACTAAAACTGTAGAAACGTTAAGATAGGACAACCGTTTTCATTATCTCGTGGTCTGGATGGAATCAAGCCGGGGTCTGGTCTCAGACCGCAATCTGCTAATTGGTGACCGCTGCCTTACACAATCATAATAAAGTTGACCCTGTCCTTATTTTCTATTGTACTCTATCGGGTCAGTGGGCCTCATAATCTCTGGCTTTGATTTAGGCTTTGAGCTCAACATAGCAAACCAAGACTGGAGTTTAGCAGTTGGAGACTTGCTCGCTCTTGGCCTCTGTCTTTCTGTCTCTCTCTTTCCTTTTGTTCAGACATAAGCCCATAGAATGGAGCGAATGTAATCCTGTGTTCTTAAGACCTGCACACAGCCGTTCTCCTGATGAGAGTGACCGTGCACTCACCCGGAGCAGCAAAAACACTCTGAGATCAAGTATTCAAAGGCCGTAGGAGGAGGAGGAGAGATAGAGGAGTTCAAAGAGAAAAGCAAGAAAATGAGAAAATTCCCAATTTTAAATATATATATATATATATATATATATATATATATATATATATATATATATATATATATATGGCACTATATCAAATAAAAATAAATTGAGTATATAAGTGTGTGTGTGCATTTTCAACTTTGTTGATTTTAAAGGAATGTTCAAGGTTCAGTACAAATCAAGCTCAACATTATCTGTGTCGATTACCACAGAAAATAATTTGGACTTAATTTGTAAAACACATCATGAGCCTAGTCTGATAAAACAATTAACTAATCTTGTCTGTGCAAAGGTGTATCCAATTTTTTCAGCTCCTGTCATGACCATATAAAGCTGATAAGCCTGATAACTTTTGCACAATATGTGCAACGGGTCTTTTTACACAGAAAAATCCACCCACAGTAATTTGCCTGAGACATTCCCAGTTTATTTGCATATTAAGTATAGTTGATCATTTAAAATGACAATTTAGACAACTGTACATCTCAAATAACACACATTTTTACATTTAAGAATTAATATGAGGGTCTTACTAAAAGTACAAGCTCCACATTTCTGCTTCTAAAAATCCCTGGAATGCCTTGTCACATAGACTTCTATTGAAAGTTCACTATAAACCATTTTTACAAACTGAAGGGCGAGTCCAAATTATTGCCTTTAATAATTGACAGATATGGCTTGTTTTGAACCCGTAACATTCCATTTAACAATTTTATCTTGTTAATACTTTCATTGTATTTTTAAACTGCAATTGGTTTGGTAATATGCCAGTACAGCTTGTTTGAATTTGAAATTGATAGGAAATAATTGTATAATACTCTTAACTGTGACTCTTGAGAGTGTCAGTCCCAATCTTTCCACAACTCTCCCTCTTTCCATCCAGAAAACTGAATAAACCTCAAATGTGTTTTAATTAGACCTGGGATGGAGAGACTGATAGACAGAGAGACAGAGACAGCAAGACTGTTTTAACTCAACAGCACTTCAGGCAGTGTGTTTCTGTTTCACCCAAGTGTCTAGTGCAATTGTGCTCTCAAATATGGGGAGGAAAAATCCCCTCTGATCTCACTCCCATCATGATCTTGTTCTCCATCATCACCCTTTTTCTTTTTCTCACCCCCTGTCACTCTCTCCGTCACCACTGGCTATGAATCTCTTTCAATTTACAGCGTAATTTTACTGAATGCACGCTTCTCAGACTCTAAAACAGCATGCAAAGTTTTGAAGAGTGTTGGGGGAGTTCACTAAGATGAATTGTGCCCGTTGATAGTGCAGTTTATTTTCACGTTGTTTGCGTTGTTTCAGCGCCACATTCATTGAAAGAATTTTGCATCATGTAACAGTGGCTACCACAATCTAGCATATTTTGAAGGGACTGCAAGCATTGCTTCACCACTGCAATCCAGGTATCTGAATCTTTAAAATATCAAAAGTATGTTAAATCTACAACGCATAACAGGATATAAAACAATCTTCTCCATAATTTTATGATGAATTACTACTACCATTATCAATACAAAATGCACAGATGTCTTTTCCTTTAAATATATATATATATTTTTATTATTAAATTCATAATAAAGGAATGTTCTAGGTTCATTACATTTGTATTTTCTTTTTTCCCTTTTTTTATGCTAAAATACTGAGCTCTAAAATGCCGCAAATGTTTTGTAAAACCGCCTGTGTATGTGTTTTGTGTGCACCCTGAAGTCTTAGATTTCAATCACATTTGACACATGCCAACTCGTGACCCTCAGCTGGACCCACAGTCGACATTCTGGGTCTTTCCTTACATCCCGTTTTCATTCAGTGCTGTTATTCATCTCCGTCTCCTCCCTTCTTTTCCTTAACACTTCAATATCTAACACACACTCTCTTTTCCCAATGTAAATAATTCCTCAGTCTTTCTGTAGAGTTGAAAAGTTGAGAGACGTGTGCATGAGGTGATGAACTCTTGCTTAACGCTCAGCGAGTCTGATCCAAGAGAGGTCAAAGGAGGCTCAGTGCCGATTCAATTTAGGTTACGACCACAGACAGCTATTGTTTTAACTTGAAATGGAATCTCGAGACGTCTAAGGAAAGTTCAAGGCTATATATCTATTGTGACAGAAGGTAATTTGTGGTTTCACAATTGTTTAATATAAGCAACAATGATAAGGTACTTAAGGTGTCGGATAACTCTGGATTGCCAAGTATTTGGATGTTATGGTGGCTTGTTATTTCACTGGGGAGATGAAATTTTAATAAATGGTTTCATTGTTTTCACTGTGCATATACATTAAAATCACAGCTGATTGGTCCATGCTATCTCCATGCCATTTAGAATGTTCACTTTGACGCCCAGTGTCCGGTGTTAATATTTTAGGACAGGCAAAGTGACTTAACTGTTACCACTTAACTAGGTTAACAGAGTTACATTTCTCTGGGCCAGCTAGTGTTACCGCTATCTAGTGGCATTTTCATGCTTAATGAAAGCTGGTTAGAAAGGCTGCACATTTGTCAATATACACTATATGAAATACTAAAGCTAAAATTATTAAAATTAGGGGTTAGGGTTAGGTTAGGTTATATTTTAGCTATCTGTAGAGTTATGATTGTATTTTAGTTTAGTTGAAGTTTTTTCCCAGCTATGTTCTAGGCAAGGCTTTATAACTGTGTTATTAATGGTTAATTACAATGTAATAAGATTAGACAAGGTGATATTCATTTGAAAGGTTGCTCTCTGTCTCTCTAAAATACAATTATTTCAATTGTTTAAACCACTCCATTGAGGTATATCTTTCTTTCATTCATTCTTTCTATCTTTCTTTCTTTCTTTCTTTCTCTCAGTGTGGTATCTGACCTATCACACACTTCAGTGCTCCCCTTGCCCTGTGTTGAATGCAGGGCCCACCACAGTTCAACATGCTATTCAACATGTTCACATTCTAGACATCTCTATGCTCATGCACTGACACTAAAAAACTGACACACACACACTTTTAATGACAGAGGGGATTGTCAGCTTGCTCTCTGTGTCTGTGTGTGGTGCTGTCATTAAATCAGGTTTAGGGACAAAGGCCTTACAGCTGATTTCTGCATGTATTGTTTAATTATAACCTTTCACTCATTCAAACATACACGTATACACAAAACACACTCTAAGAGAGTTATTTCTTATGCCAGGAATCCACTGAGTGTCTGTTTGTGTGTATGTATATTGCATCCTGGGGCAATTCTGTGTCTTTCAGCACCAGGTAATTAGTATGAAACTACATGCTCCCCGTTGTGTAATGCTAGATAGCACACTAACTACTCTTTATATATATACACTACCAGTCAAAAGTTTTGAAACACCTGACTGAAATGTTTCTCATGATCTTAAAAATCTTTTGATCTGAAGGCGTATGATTAAATGTTTGAAATTAGTTTTGTAGACAAAAATATAATTGTGCCAACATTTTAATTTATTTCATTATAAAACTAAAATGTAATAAAAAATAAAAAAAATAAAAAAAAAACAGTTTTTGAAATTGATGACTTGGACCAAATAATAAAGAAAAGCTGCCAATAAGTGCCCAACATAGATGAGAACTCCTTCAGTACTGTTTAAAAAGCATCCCAGGGTGATACCTCAAGAAGTTGGTTGAGAAAATGTCAAGAGTACATGTCTGCAAAATCTAGGTAAATGGTGACTACTTTGAAGATGCTAAAATATAACACAGTTTTGATTTATTTTGGATTTTGTTTAGTCACAACATAATTCCCATAGTTCCATTTATGTTATTCCATAGTTTTGATGACTTTACTATTATTCTAAAAAGTGAAAAAAAAAAAAAAATTTTTTTAAATAAATAATAAAGAATGAGTATATATATATATATATATATATATATATATATATATATATATATATATATATATATGTATATAGAATGTATACTGTGCATGCAGTAATCTGCATAGTATTCAGTAAGTAGGTAAGCAAGGATTCCATTTTGAAGATTGCCTGTGTGTGCATTTGTTATGTCTGATCAGTGTAAGTTTAAATAAGGAGTAATACAAGCTGTTCTATAATTTCCTTTGCCACCCACCCCCCTCCACTTCTCATAACTAAAGCCATGGGATGACAGATGTCTGTCATCTCAGTCTATCTGAATAGGTTCAATCTAACCCCCCATCAGGACTAGCTGAGACCAGACTGACCTCTGACCTCTCACTAATTACATATGGCTAAGACAGTGATGTTGGCACAAATCCATTATTTTCCAAACAAGGCAGTATTGGGGAACTAGAAAGCAGGACAAGCATGTTTTCAGTGCTGAACGTTCACAGGACTTCTCGACACCAAGAGAAAATTCAAAAGGACATGGACAGGGCCAAACACAAACTGATGCAAACGTCTGTCAGAATGCTAATGGACACCAATGAAATCCATCAATATAAATATGAACGCTATATGGAAACAATAGCTGTAAATGTCATTCAAATATGCAAATGTTAAGTGCATTTTGTAACGAGCGACAGTGAAAACAAACAGACCCAAGAGCAGAGGAACAGTTCAAAGGATTTATTAACAGAAATAATGAGCAGTCACTGAGGAACAGATTCATAGAATCCTCCACTGAAGCTCAGTGAGGTGCAGAACAATGCCCAGCAGTGTTAACTCCTGACACGCGGGCAGAGATGGGGTATCTTCTGTGGAAGACCAGCTGACACGCAGCAAAACTGGAAGGCAACCACATACCCAACACGTGGGCAACCAACAGATATACGAGACAGGACCAACTAGGCAGAGAGAGTGAGGTTAGTACTCAACATCAAACAACAATGCTCAAAAACTCAGTCAACACTGAGCAACATTTAACATTCAACATCTAACCTCATTTAACATTAAACAATCCAGCCAAGGACATGACACATGAGGGGATTAATATAGGCATGAGTAAACAAGGGCCAGGTGCCGCCTGCAGCTGAAAGTTGGCACGATCAGCGTTCCCATGGAAACAATCAGGATTCCCATGGAAACGCTGATTCTGCATGCCAGCGGCACCTGAAACACATGAGGGCAAAAACGTCAATACGCTTGGAACAAAACAAACAGGGAAGGATGATGCCAATCCTCGTCAGACAAAACCCAGTCTGACAAGGTGACAGGACCGTGACATCACCGGAGAGTGCATGGTGGTAACTCATGCATGGTGGTCACTAACAACCGGACCTGTTCGCTCACACAAAGAACGTGCACAAAACACAAGACAGACAGGGGACGACAATGCCATGGTCCCATCAGAGAGAAACCCAACCTGACAAGGTGACAGGACCATGACACATTTTGACAAAGGAAGCCAGGCAAAACAATAGATGTGATCCTTTAATTTTCAGCAGAACTAGTTAATACATTTATGCAAAATACAACACTTTTAAAGAGAGAATACACAGTGAAAGTTTATTTTTCCACTCATTGTTCTGAGAGTTTAGGCTTGGTAAAGCAAAAATTGTGAATAAACATTCTTAAGAGAGTTGCAGTGTGTTTTAATAATATTTTTAATCATGAAGAACTATATTAAATTATTTTCACAAAAATCTCTCTTTATTGAATAAAAAGTGTACATTTCCTCATTTTCACAGCATACTTTTACATTAAACTGCCTCTGCTGGTAAAATTAGAACAAGTTCTTTTTAAAAAATTTAATTATCCACCATAGTCGAATAGCATGCAACCATATAACTTTCTGTGCAATATGCAGAATGTATGTACAAAGTATGCATTTTTTGTTGTTTGCATAGAATACCGGGATGAAAAATTACTTTTGCTGAACAAAGGCTAAGTCACACTATTTATCAACCCTACATGTCTTAACTGCTTCTTGTTGTGTATATGCATCCTCTTTGGTATTGCCAAATAACTGTCATTCTTAGACACATACATTCATATCACATGAAGCATATTTAATATTTTCAAAACAGCTTTAAGTATCAAATATTTCTCTTGAGTATAAATATCTTTCTCAATAGAAAGACATTAGTACTATTGCGTAAACACTGGCTGGATGGTGAAATGTCTGTTGTCTAAATATCTAGCTAAGCAATATTTGTGTTTGCTGGCACTTAGGCATGCTTTGGTGGGGCTTGTGTACTAAGGAAGCATGACTCTGTAGCTGCCTCAGCATGCTAGCTCATGTCTGAATCTTTTGTGTTTCTTGTGCTGTCTTGTGAGTTTGGTGAACACGTTTTGTAGAGTACTACCACAAATATTGTGTTACATCACCTTTGTGTTTTTGTGTCAGCATGCATTATGCGAGTGCATACATATCTACAATGCACTGACTGGAATCCAAAAAGATTAAAGATCATTCCATGATGTAAAATAATGAAAGAGAAGCTCTCACTCTTTTCAGGGGCAGGACCAATTCAAAAAATTGGGGGTACACATTAATGAGCATTAAAGTTGTCAACATTTTCTCACCCTCATGTCATTCCAAACCTGTATGACTTTTCAATGAAATACAAAGGATTATATTTTGCAGAATTTACAGAGTTAACATAAACAAAAAACAAGTTGACTTGTTGGCTCAGCAACCATAATGTATTAAAAGTAATAGCTTAAAATGTACATATTTAGACATTTTTTAGCTTTACTTCATTTTCATTAATTTGTACAACACAAAATATACATTTTAGGGTGAACTTAAAAAGTTACATAAAGTAAATGAATAATCGTGAGTTTCTTGAACTTATTTAGCCTACAAATCCATCAAATTAAGATTTAAAGTACTAACTCTTAAACTGAGGTTGTGGGGAATACCCATAAGCCCTTGCACTTGAATAATTTAAGCATGTGTAATGGTAGCCAGTTGATATGTGATAGCTGTGCAGTGTGTAAACCTCACTGTCCTGGCCACAAGAGATGCACGAGTGACCGAGGCTAGAGGCCATGGCTTTTATTGAATCCTTGCTAGCACGTCCGGCTCCCATGCCGGGGATCGCCAGTTCAAATCCCTCTCGGTGCGGGTCGAGTAGTGCCGGTGACACTGGTGCCATGACCCGGATGGGAGTGAAGTTTAGGGGGGTGAGTGTAATGGTAGCTAGCTGGTACATGATAGCTGTGCAGTGTGTAAACCTCACTCTCCTGGCCTTTAGAGACAAACTAGCAACCGAGGCTAGAGGCCATGTCTTTTATAGCCTCCTTGCTAGCACGTTCAGCTCCCATGCTGGGGATCGCCGGTTCGAATCCTGCTCGAGTAGGATTGCTGACACATGTTTGTTGGGTCAAAAGGAACTTACGTGGGAATACAATTAGCTGGTATTAAGAATTCATAGAGATTTTTAACTGTTATTAAGATTATTGATGTTGTTTTACTGTAAATAGCTGTTTCGTGTAAAGTCACCATTAGGGTGATTAGTGTTCCATAGTGGTCAACTAGGATCCTGTTCAATCCAAATAATTTTTCATAGCGCATGTGAATATGCATAGCTGAAATGCAGCTTTATGTGCACTTCTTTGGACTGTCAAGTTGAACCTCTTACCTCAGTATTATTTTCTTAAGAGCCAAGTATATTAAGTAGAAACAGTGATATAAATGTTCATTTAAAAACAATTTGCTATTAGTTGCTAAATCATATTTGCAGCCGCGGGCCGTGCATTTTAAGTCTAGGCCTTCAGTGTGATTCATGCCATTAAGAAAACACAGTTTCATAATGAATAAGACATTACGTGGCAGTCAACTAATAATACCAACTGACATTTAAAAACACGTCCACGCACGAAAACCAGAACTTGAAACGACACTTAATGCTCAAGCAAGCCTAATTTAACTGCATCATGACTGTTTTGTGAAATGAACATCAAAAATCATAATTTCGTTTTGTCAGGGTACACGGTTATGCTGCATTCCATTCAAGTTTGATGTGGGATATTCCTACTTGATATCTCCGACCATAAATGCTTTCCATTCCCCAATATTCGAAACTGCAACGCTCCCATTAGCTTAACAGGGGTTTGACTCTCATTAGAGATGTCTCCTAGCAACCCAACTGATAAACAATGCTGCAGCGCTAGCATTTGTGCTTCAGGTGTACGATTATCAAAAGAGATTATAATTGACCATGTTTTATACACCTGTTTCTGCAGGCGTTTGTTAAAGAAGCTTTAATATCATGTAATGTGGAAACGAACTCATTTATCGATATTACTTAATAAAGTGAATGTTTATCACTTACTTTGTATATCTCCCTGAGTGTCGACATGTTTGTGTGACATCATGCCCCTGCATCTCGGTGAAATCGGAGTTGAGAATTTCTGCACGAGCCTACAAGTTGTATTTCTGTGTTTAAGATGCATTTCATTGCACTTTTCCGAGTAGGAAGTTGTCAAATCCGACTTTCAGAGTTGAATAGAATGCAGCTCTACTTTTCAAAACTTGATTCGACACTGAATGCTCAAGCAGCCTAATTTACACAGGGCAAACATTTACATTTCTACATGTAGTTGACTCTTACGTCCCTGACTGTTAAAGTTCACTCTTTCAGTCTTTATTGATTGATCTCCCTTTTCTACTCTTTGTTTTGGACCACAAACTCTTGTCCTAGAGAAGTGCAGTTTGCCATTTTAGCTAATTCCGTAAATGGTTAATTGCATTAAGTAAGGGTTATTGGTTCTGAGTTGTTCGTATCAGCAGATTTCATCTATGCAAGACTCAGGACATCAGCTGTTCCTGTGGAGCTCCCTACAGGCCCAGTGCACACTTAGACAATCACACAGATCTGAATGAGAATTAATTAATCACATTGTGTGCTCAAGACCTTCTGCAATGACCAACCAATTAACCCTCAGTAAATATTTACCACAACTGAGAAGAGAAAACCCCTTAACTACCAGCTGTGAGTGAAAACCTTGAAAGAAGCTGAGCCATCATCCCCGTGTGTGTGTGTGTGTGTGTGCGTCTGTCTATCTATCTATCTATCTATCTTTCTTTCTTTCTAGCTAGCTGGCTGTTTGACATACAATCTAGGCCAGGCTTTTTAAAGCCAACATCAAAGTTTCTCATGACAAACTTTAGCTATATTTGTTATCAGCCACGGCCCGTGCATTTTAAGTCTAGGCCTTCAGTGCCACAATGAATAAGACACCGTATGCCTATCATACATTATGTGGCAGTCAACTAATAATACCTATTGACATTTTAAAAACACGTCCATGCACTAAAGCCAGAACCAAGGAGGTCTAATACCAAGAAAAACTCTCTAATAATATTTGTGATTTAAATTTTGCTTGCAATAAATTTTTTCATCAGGGTACATGGTTACTTTTCAAAACTTGATCTGACATTGAATGCTCAAGCAGCCTAATTTACACTTTGAAAACTCCTGATGTTGCTATAACAATGCAAAAAGCACTTAATTTGCGTGAAAATCAGTCCTCTTTTCCTGTTTAATTAATCAGTCCCACAATCATGCAGAACATCTCAGGTTTTTAACTCCATAAGGATCTCATTCTCAATGGTGATGAGGCAGTGATGACAGCCGACTCATCAGCAAGATCTCACGCTCTTTGTTTTCAAATTACGTACATCACTTAAAGCGTGATTGCGTCACTCAAGGCCAGCTAGAAGGCCTGGACTGGGACATATCCTAAAGACCTCACCCACCAAGAACAAATAAATCAGTCTGATTGGCTGACGAATCTGACAATCTGACTTTAGATGCCTATTCACTGCACTGTTGAGGGATTCTGCAGAAACTCTGAAGGCCTGACAGGGTGGAGCTCAGACTCATGCTTTGCTTCGGCTAAGGAGCATGGCTTCGGGCATGCGATTTGTGAAACAGTTGTCACACTTTGCTTGTAAGCATTAAGGAATAAATTCTGATTGGATTAACTTTTTTGTTTTTTGCTATTCACTTGTAGGTGAATTAGGAGTGGAAAGCGATTGAAAATACATAGGCAAAAAGGTCAATGAGCATGAAAGGATGAACAAATATGTATTTATTAGGCATGTTACGCCAGCAGAGAAGGCTTTGCTGGCCCTGAGAAATCACCACTGCTCGTTATAAATATAGCTTTATATAAAGCAACAGAAGACTATGGTATGTCCACAATAAGATGTCCACATGTTTTGAGATAAAGATGAAACCAAATGCAAAATCTGAGCCTAATTATGACGCATTTATATAAATTGATCAAGAAACCTTCCCTGAAACTGTTCAGCATTTGTCTGAATGCATGATATGGAACAGAAAATTGGTTTGCGGAAATCTTCAACCCTTTTAAAATACAGATATGAGCAGAACTATGACAGCAGTTCCGCAATCATGTTTTTAATTCAAACTTATACAAACAGTCCATGACAAGTGCACTATTGAAACAGAGCACCCTAATAGGACTACTCCCGGAATACTCCTTTATCTTCTGCTGTTCCAGATAAACTCTGAGCTTCATGCTCGTTGGAGAGTAATTACCATCATGGCATGAGTCTGTAAGCGAGGCTCACTGTTTTCTATCGAGATCTTCTGAATTACATGGTGCACTGGGAGAAGGACACAGGCCTAGGGGCAGGCATGAGTAGTGTCGTGTAATTGCTTGTAATTAGTGTAATTAAAGGCAGTGGTGTCGGAGAGAGAGCAGAGGTTAGAATCAGGTACACACAGGTAAGGAGGGGTGGGCAGGTGGTGGTGGGTGTTTTTGAAATTCAGTCGACCACAGAGCTGTGGAAACATTGGCACTGGACCAAAAGAAACCAAGGTTTGAAGATGACTGTCTGGAGCTTGGTTTGTGCTGAGTTTGTGTGTGTGTGTGTGTGTGTGTGTGAGCCTGTGGGGGTTTATGTATGCAGCAGAGTTAATATAATCATCAAAAATGTTATTAATACACAGCTTTGTTCTGTCTCATTGTATCTTTGTTTTCACAGTTCACTTTAGCAAGAAATCATGCTCAGCTATGCATTAATATGAAGGACATGTTTACTCTAAATAGTTTTAAACTATTTACCCCTGAAAAAACAACAACAACAACAAAAAAACTTTTTACCCAGTAATGAAAACTTTATTTGTGTCAGATGTTAAGTGTTGGGTGTCTTTGTTAATGTTTGCATGGGTGGAGACAGGGTGGGAATATTCTACTTGTGTTCTACAGTCAACTTCTCCTTATGCAAGAAAACCATGGTTTTGATGACTTAAGGATACCTGTTGTTAAGAAAGCGCTGGCTAGCATGGAACAGGGGTCAAGGGGCAATGGTTTTTAGGGTGAGAGCTGAAAGGCAATCAGGAGGGAGAAATAAAAGGTAAGACTGATGAGGTTATTCTGCTGATATAACACATTTAATGACTGAGTGCAGCACAGTGTGCTCCAACGTGTATGTAAAATGTGTTCATAGATAGGTATAAAGAGAAAGAAGAAATTTTATATTTTAAAGGTGCATCAAGGAAGCACAGACTATTACAAGAATCCTTAAAGGTGCACTAAGTTTTTGCTTATTAAAAAAGTTTTACACATAAAACCTGAATAGCATTTTTTATAAATATGTTGAAAATTATGTACACTCACATGAGATGAAGACTCCTGGCAAATCAGAAACCCAATAAAAGCTGTTTAATTTTTCATGGAGCGGGTTGCCCCCTCATGGGCGCTGCCATGCTAACAGCACATGACACTGTGTCATGCAACTGATAGACTTACTACTACCATTAATAATGACAATAATAATAAAATGTTTAATTTATATAGCGCTTTAAGCCAATGCTCAAACATTAAAGTACATGTAGACAACGTCCTACACCTCTCACCTCGCTGATCAATGATAAACAGTGCAACATCAAACACTAGTGAGTAAACTGTGGTCTACATCTGTGAGAGACTTGACTGTGAAGTCACGGCTGCCCGGTCACAGTCCAGTGCACAACAATGCGTGAAAATTCATTTGTATTAAAACCAAAAATATTCAAATCCAAAACAGAAGATAAACAAGCATCTTTGATGTGAAATGGCAGCAAACAAACTTCTGGTATTCAGGACAATGGGTGTCAGTATAGAGGCCAAAACCACAAGTACTACTGAGAACGACAGCATGAGTGAGAGCCACTTAAAATTTTACTGAGTGCACCTTTAAAGGGATAGTTCAATTGAAAAATTTCATTAACTCAACCGCATGTTGTTCCAAACCCACATGTTGTTCTAAACCCATTTGACTTACTTTCTTCTGTGGAACACAAATGGTGATGTTAGGCAGAATGTTAGCTTCAGTCACCATTCACTTTCATTGTATGACTGAAACACCAGTCATATGGGTCGACTCAACTCGACTAGCTTTTGGGGGGTTTTCCACTGTGGATAGTACCTGGTACCTGGTACTTTTTTTAGTACCACCTCAGTCGAGGTTCCAAGCGAGCCGAGCCGATACTAAATGTGACATCAAAACCCTGCAGATCACTGATTGGTCAGACAGAATCTGTAAGCTAGATGGCAGGTTAGCTTACCCCCGTGCATCGTGTTTGAGCTAACACAGTGATGTCCTCGTGTGCGCTTTGGTGTATGATTTTCCAAACTCTCCTGTTTCTTTTAGCGTTATTTTGTCTTGCTGCCGTCAGCCTCTTTTGAAACAAAGTTTGTCGTCTTGCTGTGAAAAACAGCCACATGCCGAGAATCAAGAACACAATTCCTTCGTTATCCTCCATTGCTCCTTTGTTGTGTGTTTGTGTCGCATTTAAGATGATGTCATGGCAGTAGAGGCAGCGCAACTATGACGATCAGCCTATAGTCCCACCCACGTTGAGGCTGCACTAAACTGCAGTGGAAAAGCAAGCTCAGAAAAGTAAAGCGAGCAGAGTCGAGCCGAACTATAACGTGCAGTGGAAAAGGGCCAACAGACCACGTCGGGTTCAAATTCTGTCAGCCAAGAACAGAAAGCTGAGGCTGCAGCCTCAGCTTTCTGTTCTTGGCTGACAGAAGTGGAACCCGATGTGGTCTTCTACTGTTGTAGCCAGTTCACCTCAAGGTTTGAAGTTTTGCGCATTCTGAGATGATATTCTGCTCACTACAATTGTACAGATGGGTTATCTGAGTTACCATAGCCTTTCTGTCAGCTTGAAACAGTCTGGCATCAACAAGTCATAGGCAGAACTGCCGCTCACTGGATGTTTTTTTTTTTTTTTTTTATATTCTGAGTAAATGAGACTGTTGTGCATGAAAATCCCAGGAAATCAGCAGTTACAGAGATACTCAAACCAGCCCATCTGGCACCAAAAAACACACCACAGTCATAATCACTGAGATCACATTTTTTCCCCATTCTGATGGTTGATGTAAACATTAACTGAAGCTCCTGACCCTCTGACACATTAAGTAGGTGTACATGTGTACCTAATAAAGTATGTGGTCATTTTTACTTTTGGAACCGGAATAAATCATTTAGATCATTAGATATGAAACTCTGTAGATCAATGATGCAGTCTCAGTCACCATTCACTTTCATTGCATCTTTTATCCATACAATGAAAGTGAATGGTGACTGAAGCTAACATTCTGTCTAACTCCTTTTGTAGTGTACAAGCTTGCAGACATGCCCAGAATAGTTTGAGAAAGAACTGCAATATATCCTTAGTCACCATTCAAATTCATTGCAGACTTGCTCAGCTTTTATCCAAAGGCTTTGTGACGCACAATATTACACATAATGCCTCAGTTTTCAGCTGTTACATTCATTTCTAACTAGCGTGACGAGCGTTATTATACAATGCCTATCAACAAAGAAACATATTACATTGACCTTTGCCCCAGTAACACCTGATGAAAACTATAGGCTGAGACGGTGCAATGAGCCAGAGGCTTAAGCATTGAGACAGCCGGGCATTAAATGCTGGCACACCCTGGCACACCTGTCAAGAGAGTGAGAGAGGGCCTCTCTCGGACAGTTCGCCGTGTTTCCGTGAGAACCGTCTGGTTTTTAGGAAAGACTAGATACACATCAGGTCTTGTTTACCATGAAACAGAAGTGGCCTTCTCAGTACAGGTGCAGGGATTGTTTCTCACCTGAGTGGTCTGCCATTGAATAGGGGACTATAGAGTTCAGAGAGACTATAGGGCTTGACACCTTTGGCAATGCTAGTGATACTCTCACAGGTGCATAGAGACACACACATGCACACAAAGAAAGAGAGCGTGTTCATTTACACTTAATCATTGATGGCCATGGATGGGTGGAGTAGAAATAGTTTTTGATTGCCTGAAGTTGTGTGAGATAAAAAGAAAGGGAGAGATGCTCCTATTGGTCATTGTTTGCGTGAAAGATTGACTAGTGATGTCACACCATATTGAGACCTAAAACACACACAAGGTCACCAACACATCCTTAAACCCTTAGCCTACACCTTAAATGGGATGGTTCACCCAAAAATTAAAATTCTATCATAATTTACTTAATCTGATGTTGTTCCAAAACTGTATGTAAGTGGAACTCAAAAGGAGGTGGATGACTTTAGCCTCAGTCACCTTTCACTTACACACTGCATCTTTTTTTTTTTTTTTTTTTTCACACAGTGAAAGTGAATGGTGACCAAGGCTAAAATTCTGCCTAAAATACTGTATCATTTGTGTTCCAGAGAGAAAAAAACAAAACAAATCATGAGTGTGAGTATAAAAGGACAGAATTTAAATTTTTGGGTAAACTATCCCTTTAAGACTATATAAAGGTGTCAATCATTTTGAATCAGGCTGATCTAGGACTGGGCTCACAAGTCGACCCCCAGCTGAAAAACCCCCACCCCATTTCTCCCCAACAGAGTTTGATTGACAGTTTGACTATGAGGATTGATGGTGTATTGAGAGACCCCTCCTTCCCGTAGTCGAGATTTGCCCTGTCGATGCACCAGGAGCTCGGTACTTCAATGCTAAAGTAATTAGCCAGCGGTAGTCATATTTCTCAGTCTGGGAGTTCCCTGCGTCTAAATAACTGCCATAAATCATACTGAGTGACACTGACACAGAGAATAAAAGCCGGCCTGCCACACTTTCAGACTGTAGACCATTTAACCAGAGAAGAGTTGTGTAATGTTCGCTCACCTCTTCACCTGCCCTCCTTCCTCTATCACTCTCTCTCTCCTCACATTATGGTTCTTTAAAGGGATAGTTCACTAAAATGTGAAAATTCTGTCATCATTTATTAAGCCTCATGTCGTTCCAAAGCCATATGATTTTCTTTTGTTTCTGGAACACAAGCGGAGATATTTTGTAGAATATCCGAACTTTGAAAGTTGATGGTGAATTATGGATGTGGATGGAGTTCAAAAAGAACAAAAAAGCACCATAAAAGTTGTCCAAATGACTTCTGAAGCCATATGATAGCTTTGTACGACAGACAGATGGAAATTTAAGTCATTCTCACTGATAAACTTCCCCTTCACCAGAGCTCTCAAATCTCATTTGCATTTGTGCTCAGTTAAAAAAATAGCACCTTTAGACGTGTTGCACCATGTTTGACTTCATTGATGTCAAACAGCATTTGGTTATATAGTGCAAATATCCATATATATATATATATAAGCTCTGACATACTATATCAAGCATCTCATTTTCGAGTTTAAATGAATCAATCAAAAAAAAAAACATAATTTTTGGGTAAACTGTTCCTTTAAGTGAAAAGGGTAAAATAAAGAATTAGGGAAAGAAAACGTTTGAGAGCTAGAGGAATGTGTTGAATGGGTGCATGTAGGTGACCCCCTGTTGGGCGTTCCTCTTTTAAATGTATTTCTTTTGGTAATTGTCTTGTAGGTTTTTAAATAGCTTTTGAGCTCTTGTCTGAATAGAACGACTGAGTCAGCAGGGTTTTCGGGTGCCTGACCTGTCTGCTCTGCTAAGGGTTTGGTAGCTAAGCAGAGTACTGGGAATCTTGTGTAATGACAGACAAGGAGTGGAGTCTTCCTTTTCAGAATAGCATTCACTCAGCACATAAGAAACACAGGTCATCCTTTAGAGTAGATATGGCAGCTTTATTCCAAACTACAGCTGGTGTTTGCCTCACACAAAATATAGTGGTAGGGAGAAGAGCTTGGTCTTTAAAAAATATATGAACACCTTAAAAACTCCACTTTTTAAGATTCCATAAAATTCCCACAAATTTGTTTTTTTACTTCTATTTATTATTCATCATATGGCATACTCCATAAATGTCATCAACTGTGAATCAAATATGCTTTCAAAATATTGCCATCTTTTGTGTATATATACAGTACAGTATATGATACTGTTTTATAATGTTTATTTTCACTTGGGTTTTAAGGGTTGTATCGGTTTTATTTCTGTTTTTTTTTTTTTTTTTTATCTCTGCTTTTTTATGGAATACCTGTCCAGGGACTAAAGTTGAAAATTAGCTGTAATAGCTAAACTGGTGCATAGGCTATACAGAAATGTTTATTGATGTGCACTGCCTCTGTAAATCTAAATTGAATAAATAACTAACTAAATAAAAATTTTTATTATTATTATTATTATTATTATTATTATTATTATTATTATTATTATTCACACACCACCTATAGAGGTAGTTGAAATGGTATTTTCATATTAATAACTAGCTCATACTGAGATACTACATGTAATATTTGCACTTTAAAATATATATATATTTGTCACTATATTAATGTACTGCAAAAAGCAAGTTATTAAAAAAAAAAATAAAAAAAAAAAATGCTGTCCAGTTACAACATCTAAAAATATACACTTTCCCTCATACATATTTGCAAAATAAATCAAAACTGTGTTATATTTTGGCATCTTCAAAGTAGTCACCCTTTGCCTAGAATTTGCAGACATGTACTCTTGACATTTTCTCAACCAACTTCTTGAGGTATCACCCTGGGATGCTTTTTAAACAGTATTGAAGGAGTTCCCATCTATGTTGGGCACTTACTGGCTGCTTTTCTTTATTATTTGGTCCAAGTCATCAATCTCATAACTTTTTTTATTATTATAAAATTTTTGTTTTATAATGAAATAAATTAATATGGTGGCACAATTATATTTTTGTCTACAAAACTAATTTCAAACATTTAAGCATATGCCTTCAGATCAAAAGATTTTTAAGATCATGAGAAACATTTCAGTCAAGTGTTTCAAAACTTTTGACTGGTATTGTATTATACATTATATATATAATGTATAATATATATGCATACAAAAAGATGGATGTATACAATATAAATTATTTTAAGTATGATGCATTATACTGAATTTAGCCATTTTTTGACAAACAATTTAATTGAATGGGCATTGAATTTATCAGTATCTAAAAAAAATACAAAATAAAAACCTAGCCTCCAAAAACATTACAGATATTGGATTCATTGTGAAGGAGTTCATAGATGCCCATTTGCACGTGATCTAAAGCGTTTTGTGATCAGATCACAAAAACCACATTTGAGGTGTAAACGCTAATCCGTCCTGAATGTGTCCCGGACAGCAGTGAAGCACCACCCCTCACCTGTCAATCAACCGCTATGCTAAAACATTTTTAAACTGGTTACGAGCGGCTTTAAAAGAAAATAATCATCAGATCGGAAAATTAAAAAAGCAGATACACCGAGAAGTTCCGAGAACTTCACAAATCTTTTTAGAGTGTCTGATATCAACACAGATGAGAGCAATGACCATCTGAAGCTCCTTTAATATAGGAAATCCACTAAAATAACAGACTATTCTGCTCGAAATTTTGCGTTTGTGCTTGGATTACATTTTAACTGCATCTGGGAGAAACAGCGCACCATTTTTTTTCACACTCTCTTTGTCTTTTCTGACTTTGTTGCGCTTTAATATCATGCAGTAACACACTGACATAGTCATTGATTTATTTCATCATGAAACAGAGTCCTTCCCCATGAAATCCGAACACAAGTGGTCACAGGAGACACATTTAAGTGGCCAGGTGTAAACAGCGATGTGTCTCACCTGACCACATCACCCGAGACGCATCTTAATGCCAGGTGGAAACGAGGTCATAGAGATGCATTGCTTCATTTTAAAATGTGTGCTTGTTTTCATACCAATAATGCTGACTTTGTTTGATCAGGCCTTAAGTCAAACAAGTGTTCAGCTAAGAATCAAGCTGCAGTCCTATGTATTAGGTTGATCGGTCAATTTTTTGTCAATGAAGCTAAGTGACTCTCTCTCTCCACTGTGTTTGTTCTCTATGCCACAAATGTAATATGATGGATTGGTTGAAGCTTGTTTAGGGACTTCACAGAGCATCCGAGTGTGGCTGATGGATTAGCAACATGTGGCATTATCCTTCGTCCTCTGATCTTAAAAAAATGGAGATGCAGATCTGCCTTCGACTCACTCTCATCCCGTAGAATCTCATTCATTCTATCATCTGTCTCTGTAACTGGGAGCCACATGTGTGTAATGTGAGTTTGAATGTGAAAGGACAGAAGATAAATCCATTTAGTTGTGATTAGATTACACTAGGCTAGACTGAATGGAATCAGTTGGAGAGGTGACAGAGAGAGGGGGGGTAAAACCACACAGACCCCTTTAACTCAATCCTTTAGAGTACAACGACATATTCATTAAGTCAGCCCAGCCCAGGACTGTGGTTTAAAATGAGCTGTGGTTCCCCCTCCCACTGCTTTTCCCTTAAAAACTTCCTTCCTTTTCTCTTTCATATTGATGGTCATGGAGAGGGCTTAAAGGTGATCGCGGTGGGGGGTTTGTGTGAGTGTGTGTGTGTGTGTGCACCTTTCTATAGGTTCTTCAAAACTCCTGATTTTCACAAGGTTTGGCACAAACCCAGTGCTTCATCCAATGCTGTCTCTGTCTCTCTGATCAATTCTCACTGTACAAAAAATAAAAAAAATAATTATACAATATCTAAACAACCTTAAAACAAGATACATTTGCTTGAGAAATGGCATAAGAAATTAAGTCTACAACCAGAAAAAAATATAAATTAAGTGAGGTTTATGCTTAAAAAAAGAAAACATCTGGTGTAAAAAAATAAATAAACAAATTTTTAAAAAAAAATCTGGTATGAAAAATAAGACTAATTCTAAGGGAAAACAAAATTAAATCAAAATGACGTTTATATAAAAAAATACATTAATTAATTAATTAGAATAATAATTTTAGAATAGTGTAAATTAGATTTTCAGTGCTTTGACCTTGGCCACTTAAAAAAAAGACTCAAGGTTTTCACCATGGCATTAAATAAAATGATGTTAAGATGATGAAACATCATGAGTTTGTACCCAGTCATTTCATAAATATTAAAGTTTACTTTGACTTAACTTGCTTTGTGCTGATTCACATATATAATGCAAACTGTTATAGTCTGGTGTCATGTGAAAATCTCGTGTGTGTTCAATTCAATATATTTTAGGCTCAATATCAGCAAAAAAGATATTAGATGCTTCATCTTCTTTCTAAACAGTCCACAAGAAACCCTTTCATCCTATAATTTGTTCAGTTTCTATTGAAACTCAAAGTATCTCCAAGTGTCACCACACAAGGCATGCAATTCGTACAATTACTGAGTCAAAAAAAGACAAGGGCCATTTAGGCTTTACTTTAACCCACACCATATTATAGTCTCGCATGCTCAAGTTGTGTCTTTCAGATGAGGAGGGTTAGACTGGCGACAGCATCATAAGTGAATTGAGTTCTTTATTGCAGTCAAGCCCTGTCATTCACCACAGGAAACTGTTTTCGAGGGGGAAGCGGGATGTTGAGTGATTGGCATTTTGGCCATCCAGGCAACTTCCTCTGGTTGGAGGAAGACCATTCAAATCTGTCTGTGTCAGAATAAAATCTATACCCACCTCTCCAATGTCCCTCCCAACCTCTCTCTGCTGGGAAAGACCATAACCCAAATTGGTAACAAGCAGTACAACAAATAACATAGAATTGGTTACAATAAAAGTAAACTACTGCATGAATAATAGATAAGCAGTCATGTCTGTGGTTTTGAGTTTGCTTAGGCAACCCTACCCTAAGAATGAAACCCATCATGCATATGTGCTTCAGATATGAATAGAATCTCAAACTGTGCAGTTTGTTGAGGAAAGGTGTACTGTTATCTTTCTAAGTGTTTGGACGTTTTTTTTCACCTAGCACACTATAAAACAGGTATAAGAATGCCATTGACTTACATTGATGGAAGGAACCGAGCCACATCTAGGCCTGGGGAATAGAATGTCATAGGCCGGTAAGCAATGACATAGCAACCAGCCAGAATACCTTAGCCAATGGCATGGCAATACGCTGTATAATGTATACGTTTTCTGTGTTTTTATCCAGTATTTCTGGGTCCATATAGCAAGAAAACTGTACTGGAATTACTTATTTGATGTTTCTGTGTTTTAAATGTTTACCATCTTCTGATTTCATTGCCAGCTTATTTCACCATGTGCTGTGTGTTTAGATTTTCCTTTCAATAAATCCATTTATCTGTGTAAAAACAGAAAGAGAGAGAGGGCTGTGGAGGTAAAGAAGGCTGGGAGAAGTGTAGGGGGTTGGACAGACATCAAATTCACACCCTTTAGAAACACATTCCAGACAGTGTATGTCTGAGCAGAGGCTCAGGTGATATATTCTTGGCTACCTCCTATGTAGCTATGGGTGAATGCTCAGACATCTGGAACACTAGACATTCCGGCAATATATTTCCTCTTATACATGATAAATGTGTATGTTTCCCATCTACAAGTAAAGCTATAATATATGATCTGCTTAAAAGCATAAATCAAGCCCATTCTTTCAGAGAGATACATACACACTAACATAGTGGTTCTCATCTGGTGGGTTGCAACTGAACAAATGGGTCACAGGTCTGTTCTGACAAGGTGGTGGACAGCAGGGGAAAAAACAATACTAAATGCATATAATAAAATGCAACAAACCACATAATTGTGCATAATATGGATAACAAAACAGATAGACTTTTAGTTGTTGCTTTTAAAGGCTGTGCATCCAATCAAATGGTATTTTGGCACAATTTATCTGTCACTTAGTAGAAGCTAGTCAGATTAGGCAGATGCCAACATGGACAGGTTGCATGATATTTCCTCATTTTTTAAAATAATTAACAAATAAAATAAAACACATGACTATATTAAATACATTTGTGTCACTAATTGATGTCCAAAATAAAATATGGGCCCTGAAGCAAAATCAATCATGAATCACTGCACTAATACACACATTAACAAAACAATCACAACTTCACAATGTTGTTGTTTATTCTAAGGATCTAAATCCTTTTTAACCCTTAGGCCTAAAGACACAGTGAGATCAGGTAAGTGGGAGAGAGAAAGAGGGATAGAGAGACAGTTTTGATAGATTTAATGGATTCAGGCTTTATGACTGAAACACCTTTTGAAAGCGAGCTTTTAAAAAAAAAACATTTAAGGTCCTTTTAAAGTCTTTGTCCTCCTCTTTCCTCTCTTGTATCCCTCTGTCTCTCTGTCCTTTTTGAATGAGTGCATTTGACCTCTTAATCACTGCCTGAGGTGAGCTCCACATGGCTAATGGATCTTTCTCACACACACACACACAGATTGTTAGTGTCTAAGAATGTAAACAGGGTGCCTCTTCAAATTGCTATTGTCGAGTGTGAGAAGAGAGGCAGATCCTGGCGCACACTGCCGCTGTCATGGTGTCCACAGGAAAGAGAAGTGTCTTCTTGATTCTAAAATGACTATAAACTCCTTTTAAATGTGTTGTTGTGAGCGAAGGCCTGTTAACACCAAGTCTGAATGGATAAATGAGTATAAAATATATTCGAATATATATATATATATATATATATATATATATATATAATGTAAATGTATTTCAAAAATGTATTTAAAAGTGTAAAAAAAAAAAAAAATCTTTTATTTTTTTTGCAAATAACTATTCGCATGGAGTTCTTTGGCAATTTATTTTTTTATTTACTTAGTTTTTCATTATCTGAACAATGTTTGGATACCTGAATAAATTATTCAGCATCCAAGCATTAAAAAAAAAAAAAGCAGTGCAAAGTTTTGGAGTTTTTACAGCCCTTGCAAAAACATGCTGTGGTGGTACTATGGTATAGTGATGGTATCAGATGGTAATACCATGGTACTTTGATATTTAAGTACCATGGTATTTACATGGTACTCTAAGGGACTTCCAAGAGCACCATGATACTACCATGATACATGTCCAAAAAAACAAAACAAAAAAAAAAAACACTTTTTGTAAGTGAGATACATTGTTTTGTTTTAGAATCTTTCTGTGCATGTTTATGGTGCTAAAAATTTTTGTTAACGGTCCTTTATTTTCTATGCAATTTCTGTATGCAATTGAAACTGCAACTGGGCATCCCAATGTCAAAAATGTCATAGTACATAAACTGTTTCTTTTTTTTTTTTTTTATTGCTTGGATGCCAAATAATTTATTCAGGTGCATAATTCTGTTACATTCAGAATCTCTCACTTGGATTGCTATAACATTGATTATTATTATGCATCTCTCTGGTTTGGGTTTGTTTTCCTTTATAGATCTTGAGTTATTGTGTTATTAAGACATCTTGATAATCGTAATAAAAAAGTTCAATTTGCTAAAATGAAATGATGAATCGTGGTATTGTGGTTTTGCCGTGTCACCATGGCGGCAAGGAGGAAGTGTAGGCCTCTGGGGTCAATGTATGAGGTCATGGGGCGACACCCAGAACAGAACCTGATACCCGCTCAGCGTCACACCCCTCTGACAGATAAGGAAGTCAGTCGGGTGGTCAGAAGTTGTTACACATCTAAAAACCTCCATCATGGCCCCAGGGCCTACATGCATGTCCCTCATTTCACACTCAGGAACACACACACATACAAAAATTATACCAAGCCAGGGGCATTGGGGGGGGGGGGGGGGGTTTATACCATGATCAATGGAAACATGTAAATGCTTCACGCTGCAACCCCCCCAATGTTCAAGACAAATCTATGCTCTTATACCAAGCCCAAATGAGATCTATACACTTTTTCAACTTATTTCCCTATTTCTCTCTCTCTCTCTCTCTCTCTCTCTCTCTTTTACACACACACACAGTGATGACAGGTTGCGTCTGAGAGGAGGGAAAGCCCCTTAAGAATCAAAGCAGGACAACCAGGAGACGAGTGTGCATCTGTGTTTATATGTGTGAAATATGAGTCGTGGGGGACTACCTTGATGAAAGACAGTCTTCTTTCTATATCCATAGAGTATATCTTGCTGAAAGTTTTTTTTATTATTATTAAATTATTTAAAAATATTATTTAATTTTCTCTCATTTTTATTTAATTTTGTAATAAGTGTATTAACATTACTGACACCTCATTTTTATTTTATTTTTTATTTCTCTTTTCTGTCATCTGTTTATGTGTATGTAATGGCAATATGTTATCCATAATAATCATGTCAATAAACTTGAAACTTCTTTAATAGTGAAAGAATAGTGAAGAAATATTATTCTGTCACTTTATGTGTTTCTCTCTCACTCTTTGTCTATCTCTCTCCATCTCCTTTTTATTTCTTTATACTATATCATTTCTCATATACCCTATAATTCTCATAATCATCTCTCTGCTTTTGAACTCTTTTCAAGTGTCTGATGTCCCGGAGCCTTTGCACACTGAGGGGTGTCTCTGTTCAACAGGAAGTGTTTTTTTGTACTGTTGACAGATGAGGCTGTACCTCTGATCATTGGTAGAGACACTTTCTCTCCCACTGACCCCTACACTGAGTCCAGAAGCTGCGGTCAGGAGCTGATGATTGAGCAGCATTAGAGAGCAAGGGATAGGGTGACCACTTAAAACGCAGTTGTGTGCATCTCTTTCAGTGTATTGTGTTGGGGAGAATTTGTGTGTGCTGCTCTAGATTTCAGAGAAACTCTATATGGTTTTCTGCTAAGACTACACATCACTTGAGTACTAAGTTTGAGCAGAGTTCACGTTAAATTCCATGTGTGCCTTTGCAAGGTCAAAATTTCAGAAAATGTCCCCAGAAGTTAGCTAAATCTGAGAGATGTCCTCAAAACAATTCATAAAGAAATTTTCAGGTTTAATACAAGTTCAGCTCAAAAAATAATTTGGACTCATTCATTAAAAAATAAAAAAATGCAGTTACAGTGAGGCAAATTACAATGGAAGTGAATGGGGCCAGTCCATAATGTTAAAATACACACTGTTTAAAAGTATAGCCACGAGATGTAAAACATTATACACATTAACTTGATTTTGGTGCAATAAAATCAGGGACTTACTGGTGTTATGGCGTTACAGGTTTCACTGGCGTAACGACGTCATGACAACAACATTGTAATATTGGATGTAACTTTACACAGTTAAGATTAGTAAGCAATTTTATCACACTAAAATCATGTTAATACATACAATGTTTACATCTTTTGGGTATATTTTTGAAACAGTGTGTATTTTAATGTGCATCGCCCTTGGCCCCATTCACGTCCATTGTTAGCGCCTTATTGTAACTGCAGTTATTGCTTTTTTTAAATAAATGAGGGACAACTACCACCCCTGGAGTTCGCTAGTTCACTAGTTCGCTAGTTCGAATCCCAGGGCATGCTGAGTGACTCCAGCCAGGTCTCCTAAGCAACCAAATTGGCCAGGTTGCTAGGGAGGGTAGAGTCACATGCGGTAACCTCCTCGTGGTCGCTATAATGTGGTTCGTTCTCGGTGGGGCGCGTGGTGAGTTGAGCATGGATGCCGCGGTGGATGGCGTGAAGCCTCCACACACGCTATGTCTCCGTGGCAACGTGCTCAACAAGCCACATGATAAGATGCGTGGGTTGATGATCTCAGACACGGAGGCAACTGGGATTCGTCCTCTGCCACCCAGATTGAGGCGAATCACTATGTGACTATGAGGACTTAAAAGTGCACTGGGAATTGGGCATTCCAAATTGGGGGAAAAAGGGGGAAAAATTTTTAATTTGAAAAAAATACAAAAATAAAATACAAAAAATAAATGAGGGACAAGTTTATTTTTTTATTATTTTTTTTTATTATAAACAACATTATGCAACAATTGCTGTCAATTGGTCTTCCCTTGTATTGAACCCGGAATGTTAAGTTAATAATGTTTTTATTTCCTTCTAAAAATGCCAAAAGTCAGTTGAAGGGTTAAGGTTTCAGTTAGATATTGGTTAGTGCAAAACTCACCAAGATGATAGGGTATTGTGGGTGGTTTCTTAGTGGTTGCTATGGTGTTCTGGGTGGTTGCTAGGTGGTTGTTTACTTGCTCAAAAAAGCCCATCCCCAAGTTTCCATGATTTTGTGGTCCCTAGATATGGCTCAAGTCCATCCTTCAATTTAAATCAATGGGGTTTTCTTGTCCATTGATCATCTGCCTGGCAAAAATTGTATGTTTGATTGCTTAAAGTAATGGCACATCTCTCCTCAACATGTCGCACAGTTTGAGACTTGAGCACAAACAGTGTAGGATGAGATATGTACTGAAGATTAATACTTAGGGGTTTGTTTAAATCCCTAATCCTATGAATGAGTGATAGTATTGATTCTTGCCTTAGCAAACAAAACAAATAATAATCGTTATGCTTGCCTCAGCAAGCACAGTTAAAATACACTTATTTTAAGAACAACTGAAGTCAATGGAATTTTCCAATTTAGATAGGAAGGTAAGCGTGTGTGTTCATTGGTAATACACTTCATTGCTGTAAAAAGCCAACAGGATGTAATATTTGTCATGAGGTGCGTGTCTGAACAGAGAGAAGGGACATTTTCAGCACGTCACTAACCAGCCACAGAAAAATGATCCTCCAAATGTGTGTACTTACACACAAGTTGATCAAAGCCGATTTTGATATCAAAGATCAGCGTTGTCAGTGAAGGCACTGAAACACTCTTTATGTGTCTGTTTTAGCAAGGGGAAAAATCAACAGAAAGTTATTATTGCCTTAGATAACATCAACAGTTTCACGTTTAATGTTAATTATGATGAATTTCATACGGGCACACTGTAAAATTCTGTTCTAATTTATCTGGTTTTGTGATGTGGTTTTGGTGACTTGGGATGATGTCATCCTTTTAATATGATAGATGATTTGGTGAGAGGGTCGAAATGTTTTGGGTGTAACATATTTTGTTAGTTAACCTAAAAAACATGCTTTATGTGGCAACAGCTAAAATTTTTTTTTTTATTTAAAGACAATCAACCTTAATACATTATGGTTACACTAACAAAGGTAATTTTAAGAGTCAGATCTGGCAGAAATAGATAAAAACTTTGTTCATCGACTTTTTACAGTGTATTTTATAATAGAGTGTGTCTGTGAATGTGTACATTTGTTTGTGGTATGATATGTGTGTGTGTGTGTGTGTGTGTGTGTGTGTGTGTGTGTATGTGTGTGTGTGTGTGTGTGTGTGCGTGCGTGCGTGCGTGCGCGCGCGCGCGAGGGAGAGAGAGGAGACCTGGCCATGAGTGTGTTATGTGGCAAGCCCTTGCATGTCTTTAAACTGACTTTGAGCTTTAGTTGGTATTCTGAGTCTCAGTTGTTAAAATTAATAAGGGGATTTGTTCACTCACCCCAGACAGGGAATGTCTTCAATACTTCTCTCTCTTCTGCCCTTTCTCACCTAAAAGTCTAAAAGAAGAGAAGAGAAGAGAAGAGAAGAGAAGAGAAGAGAAGAGAAGAGAAGAGAAGAGAAGAGAAGAGAAGAGAAGAGAACCTTACCTAACCAAACAGATCACAACAGAAAGCTTGAGATACCACTGTGACCTGAGGGAAGACAGACAGTTTCTTATGAGGGTTTCACATTTAGAATTACACTCTTATTCTCTATTTGTAAATTACAATGTTAATATGCTGCATGTTTAATGCTTACATTTATACTTGAACCTTAAAATTATGATTACACAAGACATGCATAGCCTGTTAATGTCAGTTAATGTTAATTGCAAACTTTTACATTATTTCATGGTTAGGTTATATTTGCATTTTTATTATTATTATTATTATTATTATTATTATTATTATTATTATTACCATTGAAATGCAAACACAAATTATTTTGGTGATGTTTATGATACAATAACATATCAGCAATCTTTGCTTTAATTTATTTAATTTAATTTTATTTTTATTTATTTTTTTGTCAGAGTTGCCAATGCGTGAACGAATACTACGATAAATTTACATCTCATTCAGTTTTGTCAATGTCATAATTTTTATGACTATTATTACTTGGAATCACCGAAAAAAAAAAAAAATAAAAAAAAAAAAACTTGAACACACAACTGACACATAATTTGGCTTAAATTCCATGTAAATTAAGAAAAAAAATGTCTTTAAAGTTCTTTAAACCAGTGTCGGGCATGTTTCTGTTTAGAAAAGTCAACGTCGTGAGTTTTTTTTTTTTTTTTTTTAATTATTATTATTATTATTATTTACGTTTCTCAGGAATGTACCTATCTACTGTTTTACCTGTTTAACGTTCGATAAAAACGTAATTTTTATTATATCATTTTAACTGTCTGTGCCAATACCGATTTGAAATTATTCAGAGAACAACAGATCACGTTTTTACTAATATATGATTTCCGAAAATAACGGATCAGAAAAGGTTCTCACAGTGTGCGACCCCTGGATTTGGCAATAAATAAATAAAGTATAGGTATTGTAAACTATTTTTTAAACAATTTTAAAATAAAATAGGCTTACCATGCCTTTACTGTGTCATTTAACTTTAGAAAACGTAATGACAAGTGGATCGAAAGGAATCTCAATGAGGAAACAGGTGACCAATCAGTAAAAATCCCTAAAGTCTCTCTCTCTCTCTCTCTCTCTCTCTCTCTCTCTCTCTCTCTCTCATTCCATTTGTTGACGCAATATAAAAGTTCAAACCTTCCCCATCCCCTGTGATCTATCCACGACCTCTTCAACTATCAGAGAAAAAAAAAAAAAAAAAAAAAAAAAAAACTTGATACGTCACTGGTGAAGGTGGTTCATAATTTGCGCCAATACTTATAAAGCCTGAGCGCGCGAGATGTACTGAAGATTGCGCACATTAGAGAGAAAGACTCAAGAAGCTTCAAGAGCTCACTGCATGTCATCTGTATGCTTTTACACTTGTGCTGAGGTGAGTACACAGTCATTGTCTCACTCTTAGCTCCGAAATTATAGATGCTGTTATTTTCGAATACTGATGCCATGTTTTAAACATTTTAAACACAGAGATTGTAATGGTATAGCCTACCTTTGGGCACATATAATTTCACTTACTCGGAAGTGTTCTTAGAACAGAAAGGAATAGCACAGGTTTTCCGTTTGCAGCAAAACTGTCTTCAGTCTCTTTCAATCTCTAGCCTATTTCAAGTTCATTTCGAGTCTGATATACAGTCAGAGCCATGGGTGAGAGAAAAAGGGATGTCCCAGTGAGTTTGGCAGCCCCCAAAAAGGTGGCTGAACTCGGATGAAAGACATGCCAGCGCATGCACTTGTAAAACTGTTTGGAATAGTTGTCAGTTTCTTGTCATTCTTTGGGAAGCTGGAAAATAGATTGAATGTAGAGTAGATTTCCTCTCATTTTAGTGCTGTGGACTCCATGAAACGTATGTCAAACCCGTGTCTATGTTCATTCCTAGATATCCAAGGAGCGCGTAAAGGGATCTTTTGGAGTGTTGCTCAACTTTTGGAGGCGCTCCATCAAGAAATCCCCACGGGAACGACACGCACAAGCGCACGTGGATATCTTTTTTTATTATTATTATTTTACTATCGTTGGAGATGTTCTGGCACGATTTCTGCCTCGTGCCTACGTTGCTGGCGGCTGTCGGTGCCGTCTTACCGGCTCTGCTGTTGCTCGTGATTTCGAGGTTGCTTTGGGAGTTCAGGTGGAGCATCACCCGTGATCGGGCGTGTAAACTCCCACTCCCACAAGGCTCCATGGGCTGGCCGCTGGTCGGAGAAACTTTCCATTGGCTTTTCCAGGTAAGTCTAACAAGCGTTCCAAAACTCACTCCCTCTCTCTGTAATAAAAACGTTAACCTAACAATGTGCTTCACTTGGTTACATGTAAGTTAACTGTTGATTCAAGTCAGAAATATTATTGATTATTTAATAACATCACTGAATCAACCTGAACACATTAGGTTACACACATAAATAAATAAATAAATAAATAAATAAATAAATAAAGGGTTAGATCAGACAGAAACAACTCTTTAAGGTCACAGTTGCACCTTTTACAGTGTATATTCTTGATATCTCAATTATGTTTACTTTTTGTAGCCCATCAACTATAAAGTCAAATCTTATATTACAGTGCTGTCAGTGTATTTACAAATTCTAATAATTAGTAGGCTATTATTTTACTTGTAAACTACATGTGAAATTATCTCGTGTAGCCACTAGTGATTACGAGTTGTTTTTGGCATTGTAGTAATTACTATTGCTGTTGTTATAGTGTTACCAATTATTATGTTAAACACTGTTTAATGTTGTCACCATAAAAAGGAGTATGAAGGGTATGAGCCAGTTCTCTGCTGCCCTAAAAAACAAATGCACGAGGGAAATTATACCCTGGCATGTGTAAACTTGATGAGGGTGTTATTTCCTCACTGTGGTAAAAGAAAAAATGTTTTCACCGTGATTTCCCTGTGCGGTGCCAGAACTGATCATTCCATTCCAGAAGTTGCAACAACAACTTCTAACAACTATCTGAAAGCTTTGCAATAAACCTCTATCTCTCTCCCTTATAATAGGGGTCCGGCTTTCACATCTCCAGACGTGAGAAACATGGAAATGTTTTTAAAACGCACCTTTTGGGCAAACCCGTTATCCGGGTGACTGGCGCAGAAAACATCCGCAAGATTCTGTTGGGTGAACACACGCTGGTGTGCACGCAGTGGCCCCAGAGTACGCGCATCATCCTCGGGCCCCACACCCTGGTCAACTCGGTCGGTGACCTGCACAAGAGGAAAAGAAAAGTAAGCCCAGTGCCTATAATGCATGCAGCCTATCCAGTATAGGTGTGATGAGAAACTGGCTTGCACAAATCTCTGATACATGACGAAGTATCAAGTATGACTGGTTTATTTAATTGATTAAAGCCCACGCTTATTTACAAAACCACTCATAATGGCTGAATAAATAAGTGTTTGTTTTGTAAACGTCACTTTCACTTTAACAATTGAGTCCTGAACTGCTTTTTTAAAACCAGTTTGTCCTATTTACAATTATTTTTAATTAACGTAGCCTATTTTGTTCACTCCATGTTTTCATTATCATGCATTCTAACAAACACTGCTTTATGAATGCTTCAATGAAAAAAAGCTTGCTGTGAATTTTATATGGCTTTTCTATTTTACTTGAATAATAGAATAGAAAAATTATTTAAAAGTTTTTTGTGTTTTATAAATAAACCATTTTTTTATTTGCTTCTTAGATCCTCGCAAAAGTGTTTGGCCGTGGCGCACTGGAGACGTATCTAACGCGCCTTCAAGACGTCGTCAAGTCTGAAATCGCCAAGTGGTGCACCGAGACCGGCTCTGTGGATGTGTACGCCGCGGCCAAGTCACTCACTTTCCGCATCGCGGTGCGCGTCCTGCTGGGTCTGCGCTTGGAGGAGCAGCGCATCGTCTACCTTTCCAAAACCTTTGAACAACTCATGAACAACCTCTTCTCCCTTCCCATTGACACCCCAATTAGCGGACTGCGCAAGGTGAGAATAGCTATCTCAGTCTGTCATAAAATCCTGGTCTCTTCTAAAACTTTTAGGCATGACCATATAGTGGCTTCTTGTTGTAGGGAATCAGAGCCCGTGAGATTCTGCACTCTGTCATGGAGAAGATCATAGAGGAGAAACTGACAAAGCAGCAAGCCAACGATTACTGCGACGCTTTTGACTATATGCTGAGTAGTGCGAAGGAAAATGACTACGAACTCACAATGCAGGAACTCAAGGTAAAACCTCAACTCATGGATCAATCCAAACATCATAACGAGAATTTCATGTAAACTCCACTCACGAGTTTATCTTTGTGCGCTATAAAATCAAGTGAATACACCATGGCTTGACTGTTACCCATTTTATTCAATTTAGTAGCCTAGGCAACGACTTCATGCATAGTAACCCAAAATGTATAATTAATCATCATTATTATTATTTGTATTATTAAAATAACTCTATTCTCTATATAGTTTGCACTTACACCCTTCAGAAAACTTTAAATGATCAGTCGTTTGTTTTGCAGTAGGCCCTATATCTATATTGAATTTCCCTTTAAGAAAAGCGTTTGCTGAGTAAATCAGTTCATATGTATTTCAGGACACTGCAGTGGAGTTAATCTTCGCTGCGCACTCCACCACCGCCAGCGCATCAACATCCCTCATCCTGCAGCTGCTGCGCCATCCAGACGTGAGCGAGCGCGCCAGAGCGGAGCTTGAAAGCGAGGGGCTGATCGGTGACGCGCACAGCTGTCAGTCTCGTTGCCATGGGAACGCCATCAGCGAGGCAAGCGATGCTTCAGAGAAGAGATCAGCGGTGAATAAAACAACGTGTTTTGAAGCAGGGGAAATGGAAGAGGGGCGTCGCTCTCGGACCCACGTTCCTTACCTAAGTTTGGAGAAACTGAGCCAGCTTTCATACCTGGACTGTGTGGTCAAGGAGGTGCTTCGGTTCCTCCCACCGGTGTCTGGGGGTTACAGAACAGTGCTGAAAACATTTGAATTGAATGTGAGTTGATTTTTTTCTTCTTCAAAAAACATTTAGAGTAATTCACTGATTTCATCAGTCACCCTTTCCTCAGGTTATATATTTACCCCAGTAGGTAGCGACAAATGTGCATCTTTTATATGTTATTAATGAGTTACAGAATGGTGCATGACCTAAACAATGGAAGTGAACAATAAGATTCATTTACTTAAAGGGATAGTTCACCCAAAAATGAAAATTCTCTCATCATTTACTCACCCTCATGCTATCCCAGTTGTGTATGACTTTCTTTCTTCAGCAGAACACAAACAAAGATATCTCAGCTCTGTGGGTCCATACAATGCAAGTGAATGGTGATCAGACCTTTGTAGCTCCAAAAATCACATACAAGAAACATAGAAGTAATCCATAAGACTCCAGTGGTTAAATATCTTCAAAGCAATATAATAGGTGCAGGTGAGTAATGTGTGCATTAGTTCTGTCTGATGCTAAACATATCTAAATGATGAAACAAGGATTAAACTAATGGCACAGGCTCACTGGCCTTAAAAGGTTCATGATAATTTGGAGATGGGTGTGCTTGGAGCCCATTTGCCTATATTGGACTCTGGTGATTAGTCAGGTCACCATAAAGAAAAAGCAACTTGTTACAAAAATACAAATAGAAACTGTATTGGTGAATGGTGATCAGACCTTTGTAGCTCCAAAAATCACATACAAGAAACATAGAAGTAATCCATAAGACTCCAGTGGTTAAATATCTTCAGAAGCAATATAATAGGTGCAGGTGAGAAACAGATCAAAATTGAAGTCCTTTTTTTTACTCTAAATCTCCATGTTCACTTTTACATCTGAAAGTCACATATAGTGCCTGTTTAGTTTCACATTTGGAAGTGAAAGTGGAGATTTAGAGTAAAAAGGGACTTAAATATTGTTCTGTTTCTCATCCACACCTATTATATTACTTCTGAAGATATGGATTTAAACACTGGAGTCATATGGATTACTTTTATGTTTCCTTTATGTGATTTTTGGAGCTGCAAAGGTCTGATTACCATTCACTCTATGGACTTACAGAGCTGAGATATTTTTCTAAAAATCTTCGTTCGTGTTCTGTTGAAGAAAGAAAGTCATACACATCTGGGATGGCACGAGGGTGAGTGAATTATAAGAGAATTTTCATTTTTGGGGGGAAAAATCCCTTTAAAGGATTCTTACAAAAACACTGAATCGTTCATGAACGAAACACTACTACACTAATATACTAAGTATTGCATTCTAAGAGAGCAGAGTTGCATTGATTTTCCTCAATCACAAATGCATACTGTTTAATTTGAGTTCAAGGTCTAATTAGTGTTAGGAACTCATTTTATGTTCTTGATCGAATACTCATGCAATTTGTAGTGTTTCTTGTCCACCAAACACTGTATGTCTAATGATGTTATTTATTTAGTTAGTTAGTTAGTTATCTCAGGAGGATATGCAATAACACATTTTGTGCTTTGGCTAGCATATAAACCCACGCTATTCTGCATATGCAGGGTTATCAGATCCCCAAGGGCTGGAGCGTTATGTACAGTATCCGGGACACGCACGAGACTGCAGAAGCGTATCAGAACCCGGAGCTTTTTAACCCAGATCGGTTCTGTGCTGATCGAGATGAGAGCAAAACTGACCGCTTTAGTTATGTGCCTTTTGGCGGTGGCGTGAGAAGATGCATCGGACGGGAACTCGCTTTGATTGTGCTGAAAACTCTTGCTGTGGAGTTGCTCGCCACAGCGGACTGGACTCTGGCGACGGAGAGTTATCCGAGGATGCAGACGGTGCCGATCGTGCATCCGGTCAATGGATTGCACGTGTTTTTTAACTACAGAAACCATGGGATTGAGAGAAACCGGAGGGAGTCCACTCATATATAGGAAAAAACTGAAATTAGACACTGTTTCATATAGAAATTTAACAGACAAATGCCAAAACTGCTATTTGGAATCATTAAATTAAATGCAATGTCCCTCTTGATACCTGTGTAAAATAAAAACTCTCATTTATCCACTTGAAAAACAGTGGGATGAAGTGATGGATATGGACATTAGAGAAAACTGAATGCATGCAACTTACTTCAGCCTGAAAAACCAAGCCATGTTGATGTGCATGACATCAAAACCTTTATATCTTGTTCATAGAAAAAGAGAATATAGATGCATTTAAATCTCAGCCTTGTTTGTGATACATAAACATAACCAGTTTTTGGTTTGTGAAATGAAGTAGGAACATTATTAAGCTCTATTTATACTTATGTTAAGGAGACTAGCTTTTTTTCAAAGAAAATAGTTCACTAAATAATAATAATAATAATAATAATAATAATAATAATAATAACTATTATGCCACTTTCTTTAGTTTCTAGACCACTGTCTAATTAAAATGACTGGTTATCTGTACATGCTGTCTTTGTGTACTCTAGTACTTACAGAAGTTACATATTGCTTTAATAACATAAATAGGCTACTAATGAATAGTTGTTTGTGTTTATTATGAATGTAAGCTGTGAAAAACGATCCTTGTGTTGTGAACTGCATGGGGGATCGGAATAAATACAGGGAAGGAGAAAACAAGCAGCACTTTTTCTCCAAAATAGGAGTATATGTACTTGTCTTGTCAATAAATGTGTGTAATATGTAGTTCATGTGCTCGTGTGTCTTGATGAGTAGGTACTCAGTATTCATATTAATTTTATATATTCTACTGTACCCACTGTATTTTGAAATGTGCATTCAGAGTTCTGCTAGTGTTTAAGGTATCTCTGTTCAATAAAGAGATTTGATGTGTTTATAAGCAGTTTGCTTTCTATGACTTTTGTCTCTTTTTACACTCTTAAAATGGTTCCAATTTTGAACCTAAAAGGTTTTTAAGTTCTGATGCCATAGGATAACTTTTTATTCTTTAGTTCTTTCGAAAACTCTCTATGTATTGGTGCTTAAAGAACACAGAAACCAATATGCTGATCTGATCTGAAGATCCTTTAATGTAACATCAAGAACTTTCCAAAGAAGTCTCTGAAGAAAACAGCATAATTTTCATGCCCAGATAAAGTTTTAGTTTTGCACTTAACACAATTATCAAGATTGCATTAAGCCTCCAAAACACTTTTCTTCTTCCAAGGCTACAGCTTGCAGTGAGATATTGACTATTAACAATGTTTACATTGTAATGCAACCATTTTCTGAAAGCGTTTTGTGCTATGTGAGCTTAAGCAGCTCTAAGGGTTAAAAGAGATGTTATGACTCAGTGTTACAGGCCATCGGAAGGTCAGGTGGGACAGGATGGGACAATGGAAGCTGGCTAAACCCAGTGCACATTGAAATGGCATGACTAATGTGTGCATTAGTTCTGTCTGATGCTAAACATATCTAAATGATGAAACAAGGATTAAACTAATGGCACAGGCTCACTGGCCTTAAAAGGTTCATGATAATTTGGAGATGGGTGTGCTTGGAGCCCATTTGCCTATATTGGACTCTGGTGATTAGTCAGGTCACCATAAAGAAAAAGCAACTTGTTACAAAAATACAAATAGAAACTGTATATGAAGCATCTGAAAATGTCAGCAAACTTCTCAGAAGTCAATAAAGTGTCACTTTCACACATTGGCTTTTTAATGAAAATAACTGGCTAAGTCATCACACTTTCCACTGAATGAATCTCTCATCCTCTGATTGATGTTGTCTCGCATGGACAAGTGTGAAGCCATCACCTTTAACTCAGAACTACTATAGAGCATGAAGGGCAGTCCTGTTTACATAAAGCAGAGCTGCCCCTGAGTCAACAGTAGTAGACATGTAGCCTCTCTTATCAATACAAACCATTTAAAAGATTTTCAGGTCACTGAGCAAAAGAGCTACCAGCTTTCACACATGTATGGACATAAAACTGACAGAAGAATTTGTCAGACATGGACTAACACACCCTTAAGACTAGCAGCCGAAGGGCACACAGACATACCAGATGGAGAATGTACAGTGTGTTAGTGGTGGGAGAGATTTTAGAGAGAGCAGGAGGAGAAATGGGGAGGGGTAAGTGAGGCACAGGTAGAAGACAGAAGTGGTATACTGAAGGAGAGACAAAGAGAAAGAGAGAGAGGGAAGGAAATGTAGCAAGTTGAAGGGGTTGAAAGTAATCAGAATGGAATTTCTTTCCTAATTTTAAACCAATCCAAAAGATTTAATAAGATCCTTCTGAATAATCTAAAATTCCTTTTTTTTTCTTTTTTTTTAGTTTATCCTGTAAGATAGCACTTTATGATTGGTTCCAAATTATGTTATTTACTTATTTATAGCAACACATTAGCAATCCATTAGTATTCAAGTCTTTTTTTGACAAGGGCAAAATAGAAAAAAAGAAATAGTGAAATAGAAAAAAGAAAAAAGGGTGGGAAATTCAAGCAAATAAACTGAAGTTTTGCCTTGTAGTGATCTTGAACTTTGATGTTGATAGCCAATCATGGAGGAAATTAATTCAGCCTATATGGTAATTTTCAAATTTAGAATTAAAACTATTTATATAAAGTCAAATGAACCCAGAAAAAAAAAAATAGAAATAAAAATCTGCTTTTCTGCTGAAAAAGTCACAAAGAATTCTCATCTTGCTATCAATGTTGCATCATCTCCTTTCTCATCATTATTGTTCTGTCATGCCCCGGGCCAGGATCATAGCTCAGTTGAACTTCTGAACTGGATGACTTTTGTGTATGCGTGTATACACAATGTCACACCTACAATCATAGACTGCCAGCGGGATAAACAACATGATTTGTACGTGCCAATAATTTAATCAAAGTGAGAGACACTGGTAGGGCTACCATTAGCCATCCTAACTAACCCACCTGCACATCTGCTGATGTCCTAAAACAAGATCAGATGTCACTGTCTTGAACTTCCAATTTCCAAATGCACAGTTCCAATTAAAACAGTCTATCAGCTGCAAGCTTAATCTGTCCAAATAGCTATAAGTAACATCCAAAGTCTTTGTTAGGGGATCAGTCACAGTGGAAGCTATACGTGTCATGACCTCTGTTGGCAGCATCAGCGTGTGTGTGTTGGAATGCAGAAACAGCAGCTGGTGTCTACACTGTAATTATCCAGCAGCGCAAATGCTTCCTGTCCCAAACACACACTTCTCACCTCTGTACAGGTACTCACGCCAGCCCTCTGAACACAGAGCGTGAAAAAAAGGGCAAAGGTGCACACAGACACACAGATTTTTTCATCATGTACTGTTAATGCCTTCTTCTGATCAGAAAGTCCAAAAAAGCAAATAGGGGACAGAATAGTCCCATTATTGGAAAACTGAATTTTTTTTTTTCTGTACATGGTCGGAAATTTGTGCAAACTTGATGTACAGTCCACATTACCCTTTACTCATGTCATCCATACCTTTTGAATCTCTGTAAAATCCCAGAATCAGATAAATCTTAAAGGTACATGGTGTCAGTACAATGTAATTTCTGCACCAGTAGCAGCACAAAATGGAATAGAGTGCATAAATGATATACCAAATATTTTAGTTGAATTAATTGTAAATAAAATTCACTATGTATAATTTAAGGCGATGTTTAAACAGTAAGAATAAAGAGGAATTTGTAAAGATAATTAGTTTATAGTCTTTGATTGAAGCCTATCCTAGATTAGAATACCTATTTTCCCCTTGCAGAGAGACGCTTTAAATATATTTCTTTCTTTCAATCTCTCTCACTTTCATCTTTATAATTAATTACACCTCCAGGCAAGACGTACTGTAGTAATCATCTGGCAGGTTCAAAGGAAGCCAAGTTCCCCAAAAGTGCATGTGCACCAGTGCACACTAACTCTCCAAACATCCCATTACAGTGGAAAGGTGTGCACAGTACCACATATCACCTCTACATGACCCCTGTCTCTTACTGCATCTTCAAATAAGGCAGACAATAAAGCTGTTTGCTGATGCTTTTGGGGACACAGTATAAAATCACTCACCTAAACTTCATGTGCAGATGTTATTGCTCACTTCCTTCACCAGGAATAGAGAATGAAATATCCATGAGTCAACGGTGAATGTGATGGGACTTGCTTTCTGAGTTGACGTGAGATCGCTAACTTTAAGTCAAAAGAAAGGGAGAGATACACAGAGAAACTCTTAGGATTGTCAACTGCAAGGCTGAGTATTTTAAAGCCACATTGTTCTTCAGATTGACACATACACAGAAGTCGGGTGGGTTTTCAGGGTTCAGTAACAAGGTGACTGACATGCTTTAATAAAGAAGAATTGGTGCAATAAAACATACTACACCCATAAGCACTCTGTCGTCATATCGGCCTAAGCTTGCATTGATGCTGCAAATATGTATACAAATGAATACAGTAGGTTCAGCCCAACTGACTGTCTTCAACTATTCAAAAAGGAGTTTCATGGGTAAATGTGCTTTTCAGTGTTGAAATTGATAGGGAATACAGTATAATGGCATCTGAATTCATAGATCTGTCATCAAACTTGATGTTTATCGGTGATGCTGTGTCACAACTGTCAGCTTCACATATTTCAATGGAAGTCTCTATAGAAAAAAAGAAGGAAACCTTTTAAATTAAACACTGTTGTTGAGACTTGCTTAGTATGCTGCAGGCATTAGCTTCAGTGCCATATATTATGTCAGTATCTTTATTATTTTGATAATAATATGATTCTAAACCAATGCCCTCATTTGCATTCTCATAGTGAATTGTTATTGGAGTCATTTCAGACAGGTTGACTGGAGTTGAAACCCCTTTCACCATTCTAGGATCACTCCTTTCCAGTCTTTCTCTGGAAAGAAAATATCACATGAAGGCGAAAGGCACATTATGGATCGACAAAAAGGATACAATCAACCTCTACGATAGAGGTTCCCAACCTTTTTGTCAGCTGACCACCAATGGTCTAAATTGAATTATAGAGATTAGAAGTATAGAGATTTCAATAAATATAATGAATAGATCAATTTAATTACTCATTTTGTTTATGATAGTATTGTAAAGTGTTATCGTTTTATACAAAATATAATACTTTTTTAAATACTGGTTTTATTTATATTCATTTATATGCATAATCTTTATTTACTTTTTTTTTTTTTATATATTGTACATTTATTATTTGAACTATTTAATGCCAAAATTGGGTAGTTGACATGTTATGCTTTTTAAAAGATGACATATCCAATTGTGACATGCTATATCCCAATTATACACTATTTCAAACAGCAACAGCAGCTTTATTACCTCAATTAATTAATTGAGAGGCGACATGTAATATTTGTTTTGCAAGACATTCCAGGCACATTTAAAATGAATTTGTGGGGGCAAAAAGGAGTTTCAAATAGTGAAAATACTATAAGAAATCACTGTTCAAAGTAATTAATTTTATTAAGTAGGGAAAATTAAATCATGCTAATTAGTTTAAATAAATTAGCCTTGTTCAGTATTTAGAACTTTTTCTTTTGAGTTCACAAAACCTTTTAAGTAACCTGAATTTTTTATAGTATTGAGTTTAATGAACTTTCCTCATTAAATGAGCATGAACTTAAATTGTTCAATTGAACCTAAAGATGTCTAGCAGCTTCTCAATCTATGCTGCTAATGTTGCAATGGGAGCATAGATGCAGAGACTATTTGGTGTTTTTGTCATTTGGCTCTGTAGAGTTGCATTGAACAGAGTTGGTGAAACTACAGATTTCTCTTTGGTTTGTGATAAATAAAAAATGATGTAGGCTATTGGGCATTCTTCATTCCTCTTTTTTTTTTTAATACATTTACAGTTGCAGTACATGTGTGGAAAAAAATAAATAACTTTCACTACTGTCAGTTTTACTAAATCCTCCCTTGTTCATATTACTTAAACAAATAATGTAACCAAGTGACCTTAAATTAACTCGGTTGTTTCAACGCTTTCAAGCTTTACTTAATCTATTTGTGTTGGGAGAACATGATTATTATTATTATTTTATTATTATTATTATTATTATTATTATTATTTTGGTTGGTTGGTTGCTTAACTGAAACTAGGCAGGGGATATCTAATTTCAAGCATTCTTTGCATGCCACTCTTTGTGCATGATGAATGCAAAGAGGGAGACTTGTTAGTGTTTAATGTTTTGTTGTGTTGAGATTTATAAAAGTTTCTGTTACACTGGACTTTTGGGGGTTACCATTATGGTGAATAGTGAAGCTTGAGTTTAGGTTGAGGACAGGTACAAATTAAGAATTCTTTATATTGATTTAATCATTAAGCAATTGCTATGCTAATCAAAGTAGTATTTTCAATTAGGATGCTAGCATTAACTTTTGCTAGTGTATAACAGAAAGAGATTAATTTAAGTTAATTTAACATGTGTAATTTAGTTGGGTTTACCTCTACTTGATTTATTTAACTTGAGATTACATGGTCATTTTAGTTTAAGAAAACTCATTTCAAACATGTGGAACCGATGTCCATGACTGAATCCAGTTCAGCCAAAGAATTACATTCAAAGTTAAGTTAGATTTGAGTTAGCTTACTCAATATTTAAAGTTAAGAGTATTTAACATGCATGTGTAGTCCAAAATAAAAATCGGAATGTTCTACTGACTTTATTTATTAATTTAAAACATTGTATGTTACTGATTACCTCAATTTTTTGAGTTCTGGTAACTTATAAGGGTTTACAGTGAATGGTGACCAATTACAGGACCAACGATATACAGTTTGGCAGAGTTCGGAATGGCATGCTACCACACTACTCTACTCTTTCTATCATAGACAGATATGGCTGAAGTAGTAAGAGTAGTATGGGTAGAATGCATTCCGAACTCAACCTTTGTCTTAAACATTCATATACATTTTGACCTCAAATCTTGAAGTTGATTTAAAAAAAAATAAAAATAAAAATAAAATAAAATAAAATAAAAAAGTCCATGGATATGCAATGAATCAACTACCCCACTAAATCTTCCTTAATTCAATTTGGCATTTCTATCACAATCTCATAAATGGCTGGCTGAGAAACCTTGCTTTATACGGAATACAAAACTACTACTCACCATCTTCACATTTCAGCATGGCTGCTGGCAGCATGGAGCAGTCCTGTTGGGCAAGTCTTTAAAGGAATATCCCGGGTTCAATACAAGTTATGCTCAACTGACAGCATTTGTGGCCTAATGTTGATTATCACAAAAATTTATTTTGACTTGTCTCTCCTTTTCTTTGAAAACAGCAAAAATCTGGTTTACAGTGAGGCACTTACAATAGAAGTAAATGGGGACAATCCGTAAACGTTAAAGTGCTCATTGTTTCAAAAGTATAGCCATAAGACGTAAACAATATGCATGCATACTTGACTGTAGTGTGATAAAATCACTTGATAACTTTTTCTGTGTAAAGTTGTATCCAACTTTACAACTTTGTTGCAAAGATGACGTAACACTATTAACCCTAAAACACCCACAAAAGCATCAATTTAAACAACTTTAGAGCTCAAATAATACACGGTTTAACAGAAGAATTACATTTGATAATGTTTATAAAATGATAAGCTTCACATTTCTGCCTTTAAACTTTAAACAAATTGCCCCAATACACTTCAATTGTAAGTGCCTCACTTTACCTTCATTTATTTTTTAATTTTTTTAAAGAAAAGAGTCAAAATTATAAATGTTTTGGTAATCAATATTAGGCCACAAATGTTTTCGATTGAGCTTAACTTGTATTGAACCCGGAATATTTAAATTAAAGGGACCATGAGACCTGAGCAAAAAAAAAAACAAAAAAGAAAGAACAACAGTATCAGTTTTCCTCTGAGTTTAAGAGTTCAGACCAGTAAACAGTACCGTATGTTAATTCTTATTTTCACTTTTTATTCTGAAGCTTTTTTCTTTTTTTTCTCAGATGTTCATTTGCTTATTTATACAGACACAACCAGTACAGTATGGCCTACAGCAATATTCTAGCAGGTTCAGTCTTAGGTCATATTGTTCGGATTTTCCACAAATCTGGCTTCCTCCTCAGACTTCATACCTGTGTTGATGGCTCACCTCTCTCTAACTCTCACTTCCCACACCCACTTGTTAACACAGACAATGATACTGACCTGATATTGAACCTAAGGTACTTTTTCTATACCAGGTGTGTGTCAATTTTTGTACTTTCCACATATGTTTAGGTACTGAAAGCAGGAAAATGACATCCCCCCAGGCCTATAGGCTTCCATTCAAGATTAAGATGCCAGAGATGTTTATATGTTCATGATAATTCATGGGAACTCAATCTTTCTGGAAACTGCATTCGGTTTACTCATCCATAGGAATTCTTAATGCTCATCCAATTGAAACGTAGAGCAAATAAGCATTATCTTTCCAAACACTGATAAAAGGAAAAAAGGATAGTAGTTTTTTTCTTTTCTTTTTTTAAGTCATTTGTTTATAAATTGTGCAAAATTGTTGAAAAATAAAAGAGCTTGGTAATGTCATACAAAGAAAAAAAAGGTGGATTTTAATGAGAGATTTGGAAGGCATTTATACGTCCATGAAAACAATGTATAAGAAAGCAAATGGTAAAATTTTATTTCATATATACACTAGCGGCCAAACGTTTGGAATAATGTACAGATTTTGCTCTTATGGAAAGAAACTGGTAGTTTTATTCACCAAAGTGGCATTCAACTGACCACAATGTATAGTCAGGGCATTCCATAAGGCCTGCACCCCAGTCTTCTCTTTACTGTTGTACATGAAACTGGTGGTGAGCGGGTAGAATTCAATGAAGTTGTCAGCTGATGACATGTGAGACGTTTATTTCTCAAACTAGAGACTCTGATGTACTTATCCTCTTGTTTAGTTGTACATCTGGCCTTCCGCATCTCTTTCTGTCCTTGTTAGAGCCAGTTGTCCTTTGTCTTTGAAGACTGTAGTGTACACCTTTGTATGAAATCTTCAGTTTTTTTGGCAATTTCAAGCATTGTATAGCTTTCATTCCTCAAAACAATGATTGACAGATGATTTTCTTGAGAAAACTGTTTCTTTTTTTTTGGCATTTTTTTTTTTACCTAATATTGATGTTAAGACATGCCAGTCTATTGCAAACTGTGGCAAATCAAAAACAAAGACAATGTTAAGCTTCATTTAACCAACCAAATAGCTTTCAGTTGTGTTTGATATAATGGAAAGTGATTTTCTAGTACCAAATTAGCAATTTAGCATGATCACTCAAGGATAAGGTGTTGGAGTGATGGCTGCTGGAAATGGGGCCTGTCTAGATTTGATCAAAAATAACTTTTTTCAAATAGTGATGGTGCTTTTAGGAGTGGTGGTGGTGTAGTGGACTAAAGCACTGAACTGGTAAGCAGCCGGTTGTTGGTTCAATCCCTACAGCCACCACCATTGTGCCTTTGAGCAAGGCACTTAACTACAGGGGGATTGTCCCTATAATAAGAGCACTGTAAGTTGCTTTGGATAAAAGCATCTGCCAAATGCATACATGTAAATGCTTTTTTTACATCAGTTATGTCCTGACTATACTTTGTGATCAGTTGAATGCCACTTTGGTGAATTAAAGTACCAATTACCTTCTGAAACAGCAACATCTGTACATTATTCAAAACTTTTGGCCGCCAGTGTGTGTGTGTGTGTGTGTGTGTGTGTGTATATAAGGCCTAAAAAAACCTTAAAGGAATGTTCCGGGTTCAATACAAGTTAAGCTCAATCGACAGGATTTTGTGGCATAATGTTGATAACCGCAAAAGAATAATTTCGACTCGTCCCTCCTTTTCTTAAAAAAAAAAAAAATGTGAATGGGGACATTGAAAGTGAATGTGGCAAATCTTTGGAAGGTTTAAACACAGAGATGTGAAGCTTTGTTGCCTTTACATCATCATGGTTATGAAGTTGTAAAATTTACTATAACTTTACACAGAAAAGATTAGTAAGTGATTTTATCACACTGAAATCATGTTTACACACATCTTGTGGCAATACTTTTGAAAAAGTGAGAATTTTAGTGTAAAAAACAAAAACAAAACAAAACTAACCTAGTAATTTATTTTTCATTAAAAATTGTACCCCTAGAGAAATTAATAGTACTTTTTAAACATATGTAAAATCATGACAACATGAGATGAAGAATAATTTCAGTGACCTTATAAAAGCTGCTTTATTCTACATAGAGAGGGTCCCCTCATGGGGGCTGCCATGTTAGAATCACATGACCAGCCAAACACAACTCTCTTAACCTCAGTAAGTGCCCTGTTATTGGACACTTTCACTCATGTATTTAAGCAATCATGACTCACTGTACAAGTGAATTTCTACAATGGCATCGGTAACTGAAAACTACTGCGTTTGATTGATGCTGTATCCATACCACTAGGTGTCAGTCTTTATTGTAAGCCTTTTTAATGAGGAATATATTACTGAGTGCAACAAGTGGTGACCTATGTCCTTAGCGGAATGCAAAACATAGAATTATGTTAATGTCAGAGACAGACATAATAACAGACACACTTGTTTTTGTTTTAAGTTGAACACAGGGTCTAGTCACAGATGATGCAGACACGAGACTACACCTTCTCTACCTGCTGTTTATCTCCCTGTGCAGGGTGATATAACGCCCGCCAGGCCTTGCAGGAAAACATAAGCGTTTAAGAATAAAAACTGTTATTACAGTTACTGCCTGCTCTCTCTCGACCTGTTCCGTCAGCTCAATGCAGCGCCACAGGCTGCGATTACAGCAAGGGAAGAGAGACGGAAACAAAATAAAACAGGTTTGCGGTTGCAAGTTGTGTGTCGGTTTCTCTGAAGCTTCCAGCTCCCAAATCCTGTGGTTTACCTGAGCACGGTTCAACTGCGTCAATGCTGACATCACCATGAATGCAATGAACGGCTCAAAGGTGCCCTGAGTTCAGGGTGGTGACTTTCCACACGGCGCCATCTACTGGCCACAGACAGGAAATGTTTAAATACAACAATATTTGGGGGATTTGTTCATTTAAAAGCGCTTCCGTTAATTTCGGAGTATATTGAGGAATATAAAGAAATATACACTTGTACGCTTCAGTTCTCCCTTTGGATAAAGTATTGGCCTCTTAAAACACCTTCAAATTATCTTTAGCTCTAACAAAATCCCATCACTAACACCTATAATTGACTATTGACTGAATGCTAACAAACATATGCTGGTAAATGCGTCGTGTTGTGTCACAATTCAAATAAATAAATAAATAAATACAACAGATTCAAACAACTGAGCAAGACACACAAGGCAGTAAACATTCAATTAACAGAGCTGTGAGAGAAGTGGTTATATACAGTATGGTTGCGTTTCCTGTATCTATAAATATTTTTGACAACATTGCTCCTCTTGCATTGATCATAATCCCCATCCATTAATTGTCTGAATCAGTCCACTCTCTCCTCTCCACCAACAGCTGGTGTGTGGTGAGGGTACTGGTGCACTATGGTTGCCGTCACATCATCCAGGTGGATGCTGTACGCTGGTGGTGGTTGAGGAGAGTCCCCTGGTCACAGTGTAAAGTGCTTTGAGTGTAGTATCAGAAAAGTGCTATACAAATGCAACATACATACATTCATTCATTCATTCATTTAAGTGCATTTCTTCTGGAAGGCACCATAGGTCCATAAGAGAGTCTGTGTATGGCACAATATTCTGATACTGGTCATTTGTGGTCAAAAATATCAGTAAACTGGAATGCCTGTTACAAAATGTCTTCAATGGTTATGTCTCAATCACCATCAGCTCCTTTGTGGTCAGATAAATGCTTCTCCTCTAAAAGGTGGACCTGATATAAAACACAGCAATCAAATTCAATTAGAAAAGATCTAATGGTAATCCTCAAAGTTATATTTACAAGAAATGCAATGAGCGTTCATCTGCGACTCTAAGATCCACTGGTAGGTGGGGCTGGAATGTTCAAGTGTTTCAGCAGCAGGTTTATTAAGTGTTTCCAGTAAGAGGAGAACCAAGCAGCCTGCAGAAATCCCACTTAAAAAACAAAACAAAACAAAACAAAACAAAACAAAAAAACACCATAAATGGCATGGAGGTGTGCAATGATTTTTGGACAATAACAAATATCCATATCCATATTAAAGAGCAAATGAACAGAATAAACAAAAGGCACTTAAATGAAAGTGACACACAATAAAGGTACGCTTTTTGAGAAAATTGGAGAACAGGTATTTGTGAAATGCTAATACTCACCAAACTGGGCACAAATGGAGCCAGAATCCCTCCTACTCTACAAGACATGGAACACACACTCAGGCCTGCATTTCTAACAAACAACTTTCATATGAATCAATCCAACAAATGCATATATTTAATCCAACAAATTATTTTGATTACAGTGCAGTTTACACTAGAGGGGACCATTTGCTCAAGCACAATCTAATTATGCTATGAAACACAGTTAATAAACTATGAAAAATTCTTCTAAATAAAATGAGCCAAACTTCAAAAGGAATTTAAAATTAAGCAGACAGCTACAGTGCTGTGTGATAGTGCCTTATAATGGTTGGGTAGGGCTCTGAAGTATACACATATAAACAGGGTTGAGGTGTAATGGAATACATGTAATGGGATTACGTATTTAAAATACAAAATATAAGTAACTGTATTCCACTACAGTTACAATTTAAATTGTTGGTAATTAGTTACATTCAAAAAGTATTTTGATTACTAAAGAGATTACTTTGCATTTTATTGTCATTTGTTTAATTTAATATGTAGTCCTTTCAGATGGAAAACATTTATACATATAAATAATTCGATCAAAAGTGCATTTGAACAGCGGTGAAACACTTTCTTATGATGTGTTTCATTCATACAAGCAGACAGAGAAGTAAGTTTGAAGTAAGTTTGGAGCAGAAGAAACAGAAATAAACCTTGTGTAAATTGTCAGCTTTACGCTAAGCTAAAATGCTATCTTGCATACGATAAAAATCGTATTCTTGATGATAATTTTCGTATCATTTTCCTGTAAGAATATCTAAAAAACTTTAAAACAAGATCAATTTGATTTATCTTGTTTTAGAAACAACACTGCATAAGATATTTAGGTTTTTCAGAGAATGTATTTTTAACGTGTATTTTGTCTTACTGTACTGGCAGAATTTTTATAGTCAAAACAAGAGAAAAAAATCTACCAGTGCTGAAGAAGTAATCCAAAGTATTTAGAATATGTTACTGACCTTGAGTAATCTAACGGAATATGTTAAAAATTACATTAAACATGTATTCTGTAATCTGAAGTGGAATACATTTCAAAAGTAACCCCACCCAACACTGCATATACAATATTAAATGCAGCACTGACCAACAGTTTTCCTATTAGAGCCAGTGACGTGGCACTTAATAGGGAACGTGGAGAAAACAAACACTCCACTTAGGGCAAGCTAATAATAAATGTATTAAATATACTTTGAAAAAAATCATATACTGTGGCCTGAAAATGTGTTTGGACACTAAGCTACACTTCAAATTTCCAACTGATCATAAGCTAATTTTTGTGGTTGTATGAAGCCAGTTCCCTTCAAGTTGTTAGTGGTGTATAGTAGTTCATCACGTTAACTATTGACATGAAGCATTATGTTTGGCAACTAAAATCTAATTCAAATACTTTTTGTTTTTAATTTGAACTGTATATTTAATGTCTCATAATTTAAATGGATAGTTCACCAAAAATTAAAAATCTCTCATCATTTACTCACCCTCATGTCATCCCAGATGTGTATGACTTTATTTATTCAGCAGAACAAAGATTTTTAGAAGAATATCTCAGCTCTGTAGGTCCACACAATGCAAGTGAATGGTGACTAGAACTCAGAAGGTCCAAAAGGACATAAAAAGTAAAAGGGCAGCATAAAAGTAATCCATATGTCTCTGGTGGTTAAAACCATATCTTCTGAAGCGATATGATACATGTGGGTGAGAAACCGATCAATATTTAAGTCCTTTTTTACTATCAATCTCCACCTTTGACCAGCTCCAACCAGTAGGTGGGTGAATGTGAAAGTGTACATTTTTAGTAAGAAAAGACTTAAACATCGATCTGTTTTTCACCCACATTTATCATATCACTTCAGAAGATATGGACGTAGCCACTGGAGTCTTATGGATTACTTTTATGCTGCCTTTATGTCCCTTTTGGTCCTTCAATGTTCTGGTCACCATTCACTTGCATTATGATGGCCTACAGAGCTAAAATATTCTTTTAAAAATCTTTGTGTTCTGCTGAAGAAAGAAAGTCATACACAACTGGGATGGCATGAGGGTGTGTAAATGATAAGATAGTTCACCCAATAATGCAAATTATCCCTTTTAAACTTGTTATTACTCAGCTGTCTGGAATACATGATTCTGATATGCCAGCCAGGGACTAAAAATGACATTTCTGAAACTTTCTGAGCAGAAACAGTATTTTTTTTGTTCCAGTTCCAACATTCTGCAGCCAGTTTTCCAAATGGTAACCCGTTAAAACTAAATAAAAGAATGGCAAATAACATTCTTTTTAAAATGCTAAGGGTCGGTGATATACCAGTCGCAATGTTTCCAGATTTTGCAAGAGAAACAAGGCAACTGCTTTGGAAAAACATGCTCAAAATAAGAGACTTGCCTCACCCAAAATAAGCATAAAAATAAAGCGATTACATTTATTCCAATGTGGGGGAATATTCAGGACAGAAATCATAAGCTTAGTACACTAGCCTATATAAATAAATAGATACATTTCAATAAATGTATTCTTAATATTAAATATAATATACATTTTTTTTTTTGGCAAACGGAAGTGGTGTAATTCCGAGAATTTAACTCTTTTGTCTATGGTTTCATGAAAAAATTATCGGAACACAATTTATAAATAATGTTTCACTCCGGAACATTGAAAGGGACTTTGTTCCCATTTTCGGTTACGTTCTGCAAAAAAAAAAAAATTGATTTCGGTTTTCGTTCCTTGGGAAACTGTTTTTAAGTCTCCGATTCCAGCAGTCCAATATTTCTGAATAATGACTGCACATCTAGGTGATGAAATAATATTTCTCCTGTCATCCGGGTATTGCGAGTCATTTTTCAGACTTTTAGTCTCACTCAGTAAGCTAATAAAATAATTTCAAGTCAAATTAATATTTCATGTCCATTTATTTATTTATTTGCAAGTAGTCTTGTAATAATCGGAATAATGAGCGGTCAGACGGCCATTTTCGCAATTTCACGCCTTACAGAACTACATAAACCAGTGGAATTAAGCTGTTCCTGGAGAATCCGATGTCTCTTACTTCTCACATAATAACGTAATTTCAACTAAAATCTTTATTTTATGCCCATACAATTATTAATTTGGCAAGTAGCTGTGTAATAAACGGGACAATATACAGTCAGCCGGTCTTAATCGCAAAATACACCCCTTCAAGATGATACAAGACCACCTGACATCACTGTCAGGGTTTATAATGACCGGCTAAATGTAGATGATCCCTTACACAAAATTATTTTCTGAAACACTTTGCTTGTGTCTTCTTTTAAAATAAATGGCAACTGGTTTATGTTCATCTATTGCATTGCCTTTCATATGTTAATAAGTGTGTGGCTTAAGTGTCCAAAAACATTTTGAGACTGTTTGAAGATTTGTTGCACCATACTTTTTGGGACAGGGTAATGACTGCAGGCATTCACTGTGCTCTACACAAGTTTCAGCATGTCTTAAGGTTATGTAATATCTACATTCTGTGTTAACAGAACAACAACACAAGTTTAGGAGAACACTAAATTAAAAGCAGTTTACATCTAGTTTCCATCCACTTTTCGCGCTATTTTGTTATCGACAAAGTGAAAATGCGTAAAAAATAAAAATGTGCGAAATTTGCCGTCTTCTGCCTGTTTCCATTCAAATGGCCTTTTATCGATAAAAATGGTGTGCGTGATGACGTCATGCCTAAAAAAAAACACTTTGTCGCTTAAGTTTTGGTTTAAAACAAAAGAAGTCTGCCCTTAAGCCGTTTCCATACAGAAATGTGTGTTTATCGCTAATTGTGTACCTTTCGCCTCCCAGATGTCCCTAATGTTTTTTCCTCTGAAGTTTTGGTAAAATGGGGAGAGAATTGAGACGATTCATTGAAATTAGCCAGCTTACTGTCATTTTAATTTCACAAATAAAAGCAATCAGAAGAGGAGGAATTGCAATCGAAAGTATAATATTGGTCCTGATGTTGCGCCAGTCGCAGGTTGCCACCGGTTCCAACCCGAAAGCGAATCGTCATGGCCTTGTTCAAGCTGGCAACCTGCACCAAGTAGTGGGGGAAACTTTCGTCTTAGTATAAGGATCATCCATTGATGTGTATATGCTGTGTGCACAACCATTAAAGACAAATTGATGCAGTGTAATATCAGGGTTTACATATGATACGTTCCTGATATTCAATAGGCTATTTTGAACAATCATCTAATCTAAAGCTTAGCCATCACAACTGCATTATGTCACGCAACTTTTAACGACCAACTGAACTTGATTGTCATCTAAAATAAATTTTAGCATCATAATTCTGAAGAAGCTCAGCAAATGCGGTCCGAGGTAAAGAGGGTTAGATTTAAAATATAAAATGTTCAAAAGCTCGTTTTCTGAAAGTGAACTCGGCATTGGACAAATAGTTCTGATAGTTTATATTCTTGAAAAAAAAAAGTGTAGAACATTCTGAGAATGTCATTCAGCCGACTTTTTTCATCTACAGAACAGGGTATGGCTAATATAAATTTGTGTAAAGAAAAGGCATATATATATAAATATAGGTCTAAAAATATAATTTTTTTCATTTGGTAATTAATAATTGTATTTAATGCTTTATTCATTTGGTAGGCTAATTAATTTGATTTCATTTAATACAGGGAATTTTGCCAGCATTTTTTCAAAAGTGAGCTAAACAATAATTTATAGAATTGGGCTTTAATAGAATGTTAGTGTTCCATAAAAGCACACTGATGTTTTTCTCCAAGTATTATACATTTATTTTTAATTTAAAACCTTTGTGCACATAAATATGTTTTATTTTATTTTATTTTTTTTATTGTGGGCTAATTGCATGACTGCCGTCTATTATTTTGAAAGGTGTGGAAAAGCAACTTTAATAAATAAACGGATGTCTACCGCGATTAAATTAAATCGCAAACAGTGGCCATTAATTTGTTCTCCGTGCACTTGTTGATGTGCATTATACGACATATTTGTGTTGGCACTCCTGGAAGCGTCATGTTTGCAGCATCGGATCTATATGCCGTTAAGATCAATCCATAATCACGTACAATAAATTGGCTTTCAAGGATGAATACCGTCGTCATGATTAACACAGGCTATCGATTGGGGTAAATTCTGTCATTTGACACTACATTTTTGCGTTAATGCCAATTTTCTCGACAAAAAGGGTTTTCAAACCAGTTTTTCGCAACATCTGATGTATCGACATAGAGTTTATGCGTTAGAGTTAAACGGAAAGATATTATGTTGACACTTTGAAATTTTAGCGATAATTTGCGTTTCCATCAGCTTTATTTTGATGCGCCGAAACATTTTCCGCAAAAACTCCTTGGATGGAAACGTAGTTAGTATAGTTTACTCATTCCCTTTTTATTTATTTTTATATTGATGATGTGAGAAATGCTAAACTATGCTGACAGAAATACCCTGTGGCAAAATGGTGAATTTGATTCAAATGAAAACTTATTTGGAAAAATGATCACCTGATACAGGTACAACCATTGTAAGCAGCAGGACAAGACTGAAAAGGCAAGAAAATTGGCCATTGACTTCCACCTCCCTGCCCTGAAAAACTAAATTGTGGATAACAATCAGAGCTGCATAACAAACAATACAAGACAGGCTGACATTCCAGAAGTGTGATGTATTCGGGTGAATGTATTTACCACTGTTTGTTAATGAAGTACATGTAGAGAGGGTACGCAGGAAGTTCCACCAGGCCATACATGGCAACACTAAGGTAACAATTACCTTTGTCCTCACTGGCATTGAGGGTCAAGTCGTAATAAACAAAGCTACAGGAATACCTGCAATAAATACATACACAGCAATGTAAATAAACATGCATAAAGATTTTAAGAAATTATGAACTATATTTTCACATTTTGTGAAGAAAATCAATGGTATAAGGAATTTTTTCCAATAGCATGGGATTTTTCTGCATCTAAAGTAATACATTGATATATGAATTTAATACTTTAGGATTAGGGCTTTCGTCAAATCCCTAACCCCAAGTATGAGCAATTATAATACTAATTACGTACTCTTAAAATACTGAATGGCATTGTTAACATACTCACCAGACATACATGAGCACCACAGTCCTCCAGCGCAGTATGGGATGTGTGACCATCTGTAAAACCCCCGGGCTGGGTGCATCCAGGACGCTGGCACCAACGGAACAGCGGAGCTTAACTGGAACTCTGCCTTTCACATTCCTCACAGCAAAATCCTGCAGGATGTCCTCAGCATGCTCCGTACGACCCCGAGAATACAGCCAGCGTGGAGATTCTGGCAGATTCCTGGAATAATCAAGGAAATATACACACTCAGTTTCCAAAATGTTCTTGTAATTACAAATCAGGTGGATGCACTCATTTATAAAAAAACATAAATAAATACATAAACAAAAGGGTGTGACTTTTTCGGTGTTAAAATATGTCCTCCTATCCCAGCTTATCATGCAGAAACCACTATAAGTAAGCCATTCATCTGTTATGAAAATTCCCGTTTGTTTTGATCAACCTGTAAAGCACAACAAAACTGATTTGACCAATGGCATGAGTTTGGGGCAGGACTATTTGTTTGCATTTACATTTATGCATTTGGCAGATGCTTTTATCCAAAGCGACTTACACTGCCCTTATTACAGGGACAATCCCCCATGGAGCAACCTGGAGTTAAGTGCCTTGGTGGTGGCTGTGGGGATTGAACCAACAACCTTTTGCTTACCAGTTCAGTGCTTTAGTCCACTATGCCACCACCACTCCTGTTTGTTCAATCAATGGAAGCGTATTCGGAAAGCTGTTTTTAAAACAATGTTTATTTTTGCAATTCTCTTTGGGAGCGCAGAAATTACACACGCATTCAAATGTGGGAGACCGTTAATGCAAACTCATGCGAAGAAAGTGATAATGGAGATTTAGAGTAAAAAAAGGACTTAAATTGTATGGATTCTATGTATCCTTTTTGTGATTTTTGGATCTACAAAGGTCTGACCACCATTCACTTGCATTGTATGGACCTACCACCTCTAGTCACCTCATAACTCGGGGCTAAAGCAGTGCCATACCCAAACAAAACCTCAAAAAAGAGACCTGAGAGCGATCAGGAAGAACTGTATTCGGCATATGCATGTACTGTATCTGTAGCTTCACCGTTTGATTATCTTTCTGGTCTTCGGTTGCAGTGGTTCCTGGTTAAACAGCAAGCTTATAAGGTGAACTTGGCGGGATCCCTATTTTTTGCGGGTGTGCTGGAAGGAAATGTCTTCTTTGGACCGCTATCCGATAAGATGGGGAGGAAGCCGGTTTTTCTGACTGGTAGGATGATGATGAATTGGTTTCCGTGCTTTACTAATCTATAAAATTCAGTTTCATATCGCATGACGAATGCCCAGTTATAAGTCTATGAATAAAACAAGCTCTTGTTATGGTGGCTTCTATTGAAACATGTTTACATTGTGCAACCTCACTTTGCTTGAATGCTTCTCTTTTTAGGGTATCAAAATTGAATGGGGCCTGGGTAGCTCAGTGAGTACTGACGCTGACTACCACCCCTGGAGTCACGAGTTCGAATCCAGGGCGTGCTGAGTGACTCCAGCCAGGTCTCCTAAGCAACCAAATTGGCCCGGTTGCTAAGGAGGGTACAGTCACAACAGGTAACATCCTCGTGGTCGCGATTAGTGGTTCTCACTCTCAATGGGGCACGTGGTAAGTTGCGCGTGGATCGCGGAGAGTAGCATGAGCCTCCACATGCTGTGAGTGTCCGCGGTGTCATGCAAAATGAGCCACGTGATAAAATGTGCGGATTGACATCTCAGAAGCGGAGGCAACTGAGACTTGTCCTCTGCCACCCAGATTGAGGTGAGTAACCGCACCACCACAACGACCTACTAAGTAGTGGGAATTGGGCATTCCAAATTGGGGAGAAAATGGGATAAAAAATTTAATAAAAAAATGAATAATAAAAAAAAGGTATCAAAATTTAAGTGTATCTTCAGTATGAGTGAATATGTAAGTTTAAGCTTCAGTATGGGAGAATATGTAAGTTTAAGGGATGGATGGATGGCATTCTCTTACCTCATTCACAATCGAGCACATCCTCTGTGAATGTGATACTGTGTTATTTCATCAACAGCTCCTCCTGTAGCAGGTTCTACATGATAATCTGGAACAGCACTCACTAAAACGATCAGCATGGACTGACATGCCATGTAAATCTGCAAAAGACACAGGTATACTGTATCAAGTTGCTCACAAAAATGAGCAACATCCAAACTGATCTCAAATCAGTGCAAAATCAGTGCAAATATGCAAACTCTCTGGAATGGCAGAGGTATCAATTAGGCTAGACACTCTGAATTAAAATAGTCTTAAAACCTGATTCCAAAGGCTTACAATGAAAACTGAAACTTGATGACAAAATAAACAATCACATAATTCAAAAGTCCTCTACTTGATCTAAAAGACTGACTGAATTTAGGTCGAATCAAAGCAAGGCACCCACAAACCAATGCAAACATAACATGGATTCAGAGATTTTGACACACAAATACGTGTTTTGCATAGATTACTGGCTTGTGGAATGGGAAAATAAAGATATGTACTTAAACAAGCACATGCCAGTGCAATGTTTATGGATTTGCATGTGACATAATGTACCTGTAGAAATATATGGATGGACACCATCCGCTTCTGGTGCCTTCCGAATTCTCCAACCACCTGGAAAGCCTCCTCTAGAGCCATTCCAGGGTCGTATCGTCAGGAAGCATCACATCGAGTCAATATTTTACATTTTGAATGGGTTTGACTGAGACTGAGGTTCCAGATGCTCAACTGTAATCCTCGCTCCATTCACAGACGTTGAATGAAACCACGTGGTATATAGCGCGATTATGATTGGGCGTCGCTGAAGCATCCAAGCACGTGTCACAGGGGACATTTCTCATTGGACCAAAAAAATTAAATTAACATGAAACAGGGAACTGAAGTGTATTATATGGAGGTGTTTTATTTTATTTTATTTTTTGTCGTTTTTGAATAGTTTCTAATCAGTTATTCACTTATTTATTTGATGTTGTATTAGGTTGGCTCTTTACTGTATTTATATCCCCCTGTGCTGTTTCTAAATTTAACATAAATGCATTGAATAAAAAATAACAACAACAGCAGCAAACAGGGAACTACAAACGGGCGGGGCTTGTAGTCTAGACGTCGTATTTAATTGTTCAGGTATGATTAGTCTAAACAAAATGTCCCCTATTTCTACTCTTCACTGTATATCTTCCAATTATTGGCTATTAGAGTTTCTCAGTGCTGCTGAAGAGCCCGTAGACGGTGATACCCATTGCCTTTTTTTTATCGCTGTTGAGGATGAACCAATCAGAGCCATTTGTTATTATTACTAGATGAAAATGACTTTAGAGACCTTATTCACAGCAGCGCCATCTTTCATTTGTGACGGGAATGACAACGAGGCTGTGAGGGATAGACGTACAGACACTTCAATGAGCAGTACTGCAGTTTAGAGTGTTTTTGGATCGTTCCGTGGACAAAACATTGAAATATATATATATATATATATTCCAAGAACATTCTGTAGACAAGAAACTCCAGACAACATGAGTTGTGGAAAATCAGATTTGATAATAGGGGCTTTTTTTTTTTTTACAGCTTTATACCATTCATGCCATTGAAGAGATGTAAGTCTATCCTTCACAGCCTCGTTGTCATTCCCATAAAAATCAAAGATGGTGGGGCCTGGGTAGCTCAGCGAGTATTGATGCTGACTACCACCCCTGGAGTTGCGAGTTAGAATCCGGGGTGACCTGAGTGACTCCATTCAGGTCTCCTAAGCAACTAAATTGTCCCAGTTGCTAGGGAGGGTAGAGTCAGATGGGGTAACCTCCTCGTGGTCACAATTAGGTTCTTGCTCTTAATGGGGCGCGTGGTAAGTTGTGCGTTGATCGCGGAGAATAGCATGAGCCTCCACATGCTGTGAGTCTCTGCAGTGTCATGTACAGCAAGCCACGTGATAAGATACGTGGATTGCCTGTCTCAGAAGCAGAGGCAACTGAGACTTGTCTTCCGCCACCCGGATTGAGGTGAGTAACCGCGCCACCACGAGGACCTAGTAAGTAGTGGGAACTGGGCATTCCAAAATTGGGAGAAAAAAGGGGATTAAAAAAATAAATAAAAATCAACTATGGTGCTACCATGAATAAGGTCTATTGCTGCAGTGGATTTAATTTGTCACATAACAAATCCTCCAGATTATATGTAAACGATTAGAATGATAAGTGGTCAAAAATCTTGCATAAGGCAAAACTATGCAGAAAATTGAAATTGAGACTTAAAATGCATGACACATGCAAATTTTTGCACATTTTGCACCCACTTTCCAAGAAAATATTTGAAGGCCCTATCCAGTGTCAAAAGATTAAAATAATGAATCACAATTAATCTCATGATTTCAGAAGTTTAATGAGCTGTTTATCTACAGTTTCCCTGACTGCCGTGGCCATTCTGAATGCAGACTGTTTTCTGGTTCCGGTCTCCATAAGAAGCAATGTAAAATCTACCAAAATGAGCAATCTAAATGGAAAATAACTATTTTAAAGGTTCACTCAGTGATTTTTTCCTCATTAAAAGAAGTTTGACTCCTATTGAAGTGAATAGACATTTTGAAACATGTACAAAATCATGACCACTCACAAGAGATGAAGACTCTATCGGTAACCTTCTAAAAGCTTTGTGATATTAGGATCACATGACCAGCCAAATATTATCGCTTAATCTCAGTAACCGTTCTGTTATTGGACACTTTAATTGATGGATTCAATTAATATGGCTGAATGTGAATAGTGAATTTCTACAAGAGCATCAATAACTAAAAACGAATGTGTTTGAATGATGCTGCATCCACACCGCTAGGTGTCAGTGTAAAGTCCAAAATGAATATTCTCAGCAAGTCCACTGTATTTTGCAATGTGGGCGGAATTTCCGGTTGGCTTGCTTGCGTGCCATGCGGTTAGATTCTTGCTTTTTAATTGTTGTAAGATGTCTTCAAAATTTCCCGGACAATGTGTGCAATTAATGGTTATCCTAATAATCAAGTGAAACTAAAGTTTTATCTAAAACAGCAATGTTATGATCAGAAACCACTCGCAAAGCACAGCGCTCCTGTCCCAGATGCTGCTTCTTCCATCTGCTGCCTACAGAAGGATTGACTTTTTGAAACAATTTGTTTGTGTGCTCTTTTCACTTTATTGGCAAGAAGTCAACAGCGGGGGTTATTTATATTATCCACTGTTATGCTCTGGCTGCGATAGACGTCCAGGAACAGAGCGCAATGAGTTACATAAGCAATAGCATTATTGTGCTAACAGGTGTATGCACATGTGCTGAAGGTTCATTAGACATTTTGAGAGTTTGTTAATTTCTATTTAGCATATTATTTTGTGAATGCTTGCTTTGAAATGGCATTATTACTGAGTATAAAAAGGAACAGTGTTTTACCTGAACTGAGTAGTGATGATGTTTTCAACTGTTTTCATGCTGTGATACTAAATAAATAAATATTACAGTGGAAAACCATAATTATTAGATGAGACATGTACAGTAGTGAGATGTTAGTTCACATTTGAAATTAAATGTATTCTTATTTTCCTTTGCCCTGCATTTGTCCTGCTTGCAATTCACTATCGTTTGAGTGTCTTTGCAGAATGTCTATATCTTCCCTTAAGGGAAAAGGTTATTTGGAAAACAATGTGGACATTAATTCAGTATTTGTGTGGCTGCTAATACATCGTTATTTCCTACACAAGAACAATACATTCAATCTATCAACAGGATCAGTTGTTAAGTCAACACTAAAACATTTAATGTAGGTTATAGCATTTAGAGATGGAGATTAAGTATGTAAATTGACAATTATAAAGCTAGATTGAATTTACTACACATTCATTTCCTGCTAAATAATTGTATTTTATCTGAAAAATGGCAGCATGACAGTCTCATTGCCTGAGTCCTGTATTACACGAGCATCCTGCTGTCTGGACCTCCCCTGTATTTGCAGTAAGTACATAATCTCAGTACAACAAACTCTTCAGGTTCTGACTAGACTCAATATATGCTTTAAAGTAAACATAATTATCTACAGTTCTCAAAACACGTCCAACTTTACAGCTGTGAAGGCACTAATAGGCTACATATCTTCTCAGGTTCTTCCATGGATGGATAAAGACTCAACAAAATAACTAAAATGCTTATATTTGCGATATTTGGCCATCATTCTTAAACCCATAATCATTATCAGATAGGTGGGGAAGAACATTATTGCCTCGCTATAATTCTGTGACCATTTGCTCTCAAGTTTCTGTCATTTTTAATGCTGTGTTAGTACATAACGATTGTTTATGCTTAACCGGAAGTTCCGCCCACAAAGTGTCATGAGACTCAGCAATATTGTCGATTATTTGGTATAAAAGAGCTCAGGTGCTGTTGTTGGCTGTCGTTGCAACTTAAAGCAGTCAGTGATATCAGCATAACTAACCTTGGGCCGTAGCCTCATCATCTCGTCACTCTGAGTTTGATAAGTGAGGCACTGTCAAAAGGCAGTCATCGTGGCTCCATACTATGAAGTCACATGCTTTTTTTTTTTTTTATATATATATCCGTTTTAACAAATTTATTATGCCAAACATAACATTGTTCACCAAGAACAAATGCCATTGTGAGTGAAAACACTGGAGACCAGGGAGAGAAAAAAATAATAAATAAATAAAAAATAACAGGCTTCTGTATTGAATCGTGGAGCACTTCCACATTCAGGAAAAGGTGGACAAGTCGTAGGTCTTAATTTTTGAGCATTTTAAGTTATAAACCAACTTAATTTAAATAATTTGAGTCAACTTGGAGGTTAGTTGATGCCCCTAGTGGGCCCTGACCCCCTAGTTGAGAACCACTGCCCACACACACGTATTACTGACCATGTATTGTTCATTATTAACTATTAACTCCCTATATACATAAGGTCTCAGGCCATTCTTAATTTTATTTGCTCTTTATTTAAAGCACCAATTCGATGTCTCTCAGAACATCTTATATTACCTTTTTTTTTATTCTCAAAGACAGAGCCATTCTGTTGAGGAAAAAATATAACTACAAACAAGCACCAATATTACACAAAGTGACTAACAGAATACATTCAAGAATAACTTTGTACATAAAACATCACCTGAAAATAGAACCACACTTTAAAAATATTTTTTATTGGTTTTAAGATGGAGTGGATAATTAGTTTTTAAACAGATCAATACATTAAAATGTTCGACAAAAACACATCACAAATGTTCGAAACTCTAGTGAAACTAATAGGACAATAACAACCACCCTGAACTTATAGCTTTAGTAATTTATTATTACCAACTGTGACAGTGTGGAAACAGACAAACATAAGTTGAAAGACATACATATGCTAAAAAGAATACAATTTAAGACAGGAGGGAATAAAAACTGGAGCATCCTTTGTGTTAATTTTGACACCTGAGTGGTAGTTTTGAACGGGGTGGCGAACACATGTTCTCATTTTCCACCTTTGAACGGTTCACTGACTTATTGCCATTTTCTTTCTTGCTTTTCTTCTGTTTAGGGAAAGAGAACAAAAAATATCATGTCAAAAGTTGCATCATCAGCCAACAAGTTTATTATTTGTGGCCTCAAGCTATTAGCAATCTTGCATGTCATAATGTGGGAGGTGCCTCACCTTGAAAAAGGGAACCCTTCCGCTCTCATAACACATCAAGTTCTCATCAGAGCAAGACTGTTCTGTGATGTTTCCATCACTTGAACCACTGACTTCATCCTCCAGAGAGTCCTGAAAACAGCCATTAATGAGGTTTGTCAGGGCAAACAAGATAGAAGAAAAAAAATCTCTTCATAAATTTAACTATTAGCACTGATATAACAATTTATGCACCCACCCTCAGGCCATCCCAGATGTAAATGACTTTTCTTCTTAAGAACATAAAGATGTTTAGAAGAATATTTCAGCTCTGTAGGTCCATAAATGCAAGTGAATGGTGGCCAGAACTTTGAAGCTCCAAAAAGCATATAAAGGCAGCACAAAAGTAATCCATATGACTCCAGTGGTTAAATCCATGTATTCAGAAGCAATATAATAGGTGTGGGTGAGAAACAAATCAATGTTTAAGTCCTTTTTACTATAAATCTCCACTTTCACATTGTTTTGCTTTTTGGAGATTCACATTCTTTGTGCATAGGCTGGTCAAAGTTGGAGATTTATAGTAAAAAAAAAAAAAAAAAAAAAAAGGACTGAAACATTGATCTTTTTTCTGACCCACACCAATAATGTAGCTTCAAGACATCATATGGAGTCTTATGAATTACTTTTATGCTGCCTTTATTTGCTTTTTGGAGCTTCAAAGTTTTGGTCACATTTCACTTGCATTGTATGGACCTACAGAGCTGAGATATTCTTCTAAAAATCTGCACAAGTGTTCTGCAGAAGAAAGTAAGTCATACAGATCTGGGTTGGCATGAGGGTGAGTAAATTATAAGAATGTTCATTTTTGGGTGAACTATTCCTTTAAAACATGGCATTTACAGAGCAAACATTGAGCTATAACACTGTATTTCCTAAAGAACCATCGATTAAATCTGCTCCTTTCAGAACTATGGGCGGTACTAGATTTGTGATTTTAATACCTGATAGAGAGGTTTGTCCTCATCTACCTCAATGACAGTCTCACACTGGCTCAGTGTGCTCTGAAGCTCCACCTGCTGAGCTCTAAACTCCTCTTCCAGCTCCTCTCGACTTCTAGGCTGATTCAGCACACGTGGGTACATGTACTCCTTACGCTGAGGGGTTGTTCCTACAACAATATGCACACCATAACTTTACTGCCCAGTAGACATAGGAAGATGACACACACTGGCAGCACAGATGTGTACATACACCAGACACATTTTTGTCCTTTAGAGGAAGCATGCAATCCAAAGCTTCTCACTCACCTGTAGGTAAATCTTGTCGGAGCTCAGAGCTGAGAAAGTTGTGTACAGTGTCCAGTGCCCGAGTGCTAATGGAGAAGAGGGTCTCTCTGTGCTCCTGCAAGGTGGTCTCATCCTTGCCTGTTTGCACTTCCACACTACTCAAGATTCCTTCAACTTCCTGCTGCATTGGACTCAGATGGCCTTCACAGTCCTGAACTGCTTTCTCCACCTTTTCTTCAACAGCCTACATGCACACAGAAAATAAATAAATATGATGTGTGTACACATGCAACTAAAAGTACAAACTCGTATTCTAATTCAATGTTTCTCAACTAGTGGGTTGCGACCCAAAAATGGATCACAGGTCTGCAATCAGCCATTTAATTGTGCATCTTTGCTCAACATATTGCACAAAGGCCCACAATGTTTGATTTTAAGGACGTTTCTATTTATTTTACTTTTTGTAGTTGAGGACCACTTTTAGTTACATTTGTTCCTCTGACTAATAAAATGTCCAACTAGTTCAGTGTTCACACCAGCTAACCTTAAGCAGGTCTTGCATAGACTTCTCTGTCTCTCTGATGAGCTTGAGCTGCTCCTGGGCTTTGCTCTCAGTCGAGACTCTGGCTTCACAACACCACTTGAGTCCTGACTCAGCCAGCGAGTCCAAAGAAGTTTGCAGGTGTCCGCAGTAGCCGCCACATTCCTCCAGCGCCCTCCCTCCCTCTTCTGTCACTGCTGTCATCTCTGATATCACTCCATCCACAGAGGAGCCCAACTGAACACGGAGAGACACAGTGTGCTCCTCAGCTGCAGTGCATTTACTGAAATAAAGATGCAATGTGTTACAGGTTTACTTCAAGTTATAGGAAACCTGCTAAACAAGGTACAGATTGTACATCTCTTCTCACCTCTGTATGGTGTTCCGTAGCATGTCTAGTGGCTCATTCTGGGCAGATGTTGCCTGGGCAAGTCCTTCAAAGTCTGTTTGAGTGTCTAAAGCCAAGAGATTCAATTGGTTCTGCAAACACTGAACCAGCTGGGCCACACGCTGTTGAAGGGAAATAATTTTAATGCAGCCGTCTCCCTCAATTTTAGTGCAGGTCGCAAGTGGTGTGCTCATAAAATGTAAACGTTGCGGGAAACTTTGAAGTCAACATGAAATGCAGTTCACAACCCGTTTACTTGCTTAAAGGGATAGTTCACCCAAAAATGAAAATTCTCTCATTTATTAACCCTCATGCCATTCCTACGATGGCGTTTTAGTGCCACGTAACCAAACAAACAAACAAAAAAAAAATCTAAAGATTAAGAATAGTCATAATATTTTGAGAATAAAGTCAAAATTTTCAGAATAATGTCATATCACTACGAGATTAGTGGAAATATTTTGAGAATGAAGTCAATTACCAGAAATGGCGCGTCATTGTCACAACGACAGAATGAAGTGCCAGCAGCTTCATCAATGCAAGAAATGGATGTAGATGATTTAGATAAATCATACTTTAGTTTAGGATTTAGCAACAAAGATCATAATCATCTTTTAGCACATTAGCACAAAGTTATTATTGGGATCCGGACACTGCAGCGGTAATGAACTGAATTTATTCAGGAGAAAGCACCAGACAGACGTTCATGCAGTCCCGCTCGGTGTGGGTGTTGCTTGGGCTGGGTTTCCTGAAGCTCTAAGCTGAACATTAGTAGCATGTACTTACTACAGCACGTTTCCCAAAAGCATCATTATCCAAGTAGCATGAAAAAACACTCGTAAATTAACTAGAGCTCTGAACCACTCTAAAACCCATTAAGTGCAACTACACGTATTGCTCTTGCATCTTTCACAGTTTATCAGATACAAAAGGGACATTTTTTTTCTCCCCAATTTGAAATGCCCAATTCCCAAGACCACATGGTGGTGTAGAGACTCACCTCAATCCGGGTGGCGGAGGACGAATCTCAGTTGCCTCCGCGTCTGAGACCGTGAATCCGTGCATCTTATCACGTGGCTTGTTGAGCACGTTACTGCAGAGACGTAGCGCATGTGGAGGCCCACGCTAATCTCCGCGGCATCCACGCACCCCACCGAGAGCAAGAACCACATTATAGTGACCACAAGGCGGTTAACCCAACGTGACTCTACCCACCCATGCAACCGGGCCAATTTGGTTGCTTAGGAGACCTGGCTGGGGTCACTCAGCACGCCCTGGATTCGAACTTGCAACTCCAGGGGTGGTAGTCAGCATCAGCTCACTGAACTACCCAGGCCCCCGCTGAGATACTCTTCTAAAAATCTTAATTTGTGTTCAGCATAATAAAGGCATACACATCTGGAATGGCATGTGGGTGAATAAATTTTTGGGTGAACTATCCCTTTAAACTGTTTAAAAAAAACATAGGATGTTAAACAATAACAAAAATGAAGGGCAGGACTTGCATTCATCTGTAATTGGTTGGATCGTGAAAAGTGGGTGTTCCACACTACAATAAAAACAGGGATTGAAAAATAAGAGTGCTTGGTGACATCAGCCGGGAATGGAAAGTTGTCTCAGAAGTGGAGCAAGTTATAATATTTCGACTTGGTTCCTAAAAGAGCTCTCTCTTCTGTTAACATTTATTTTTCCTGGCCTAGAATGGACAGGGAGAAACTGCTTTTGAAATCTTTCCAAAATACTTAAGACTGCTAAGAGCTTTTCAACATTTACAATAACAGCTTGTTCAAATCAAATTAAATTCCTTGTGGTCTCTTGGTTACATTTAGAGCACCCACAAAGTTTGTGAACATCTGAGCCAATCACCACTTCAGAAATGTGGATACAACACTGTCAGGCATAATTGTTTGGTAACCTAGTCCAAGAAAATGTTCTCAAAAATCTGTCCAGTTGAACAGACTTACCGTCTGATGGTTGTTTCCTGCTTGGCTAATCTCCTGCTTGAGCTTGTCATGTTCGGCATGTAGAGCGTTGGAGCCTTGCACAGCACATTGTCTCATACTGGCCAATGATTCAACATGGGAGTCTAAAAATGACATCATCTCTGCTTTCAGACCCTGCATCTGTGAAAAAAAGAAAGAAAAGTTAGTACACAGTCTTAAACATGTCAAAGATGTATTGATCGTTTTAGGCTGATGTGGCAGTAGATGTTGATCAGTTTAAGGTCACTTATACCTGCTCAGCCAGAGTGTGATATGTTTGAAGGGTTTGCTTCAGATTGTCATTCATGGCTATGATGGACCTTATACCTGGCAACGACTGGGCAACCAAAACCTCCTCTAGATGACATTTGTGTTCATCCTGAGAAGACATTAATAAGTACTTATTACATTTCTGAACTCCTGCGTAATGCCTTAAATTCTCGCCATTAATGTTTATGCTAGTGCATATTCAATATCACATATCTCTGATAGGCCCACATTACAGTAAGTCTGTGACTATATATTTGACAGGTTGAGATGCATCTTGCTTTTATTATCCAAATTGAGGTATGGAGTCCTCACCAGTATTTCCAGCATGTTGTTCTGTGTCTCCTGAGAGAGTTTCTCCTGCTGTAGCACTCGTTGTTTACACCGTTCCACACCTTCTCCCACAGTACCCTTAATGCTGCTGTACGACTCGCACACAGCACCTAACGTCTCCTTAAACACCCTGCCGTTCACATTCAGGAGCTCACCTGAAAAAAGAAATACAAATAAAATCATTATTTTGCTGCTTGGCAAGACTTTCTAGCTGGAAATGATTTCTAAAGACACAAAAATAGGATATTAGATTTCAAGAGTAATGTATTAGAGGTCAAAGTTTTACTCAGCTTTTTAATTTTGTAGCAAAAAGAAATAGGGATGCACCAAAATGGAATTTCAGGACAGATACAGATACCGAGATTATATATATATCTTTATTTATATATTATATATATATAAATAAATAAAGGTTTACATTTTTCATCCTTCAACCTGAAACTGCTTGTTAATTCATTAAAAGCTTCTCATTTTAAAATAGGTGTCATTTAAAAGCTTGAAATTTGGACTGCTAAGGAAGGTTTTACGGATGAAACATGAACCATAAATGTGCCTATATACAAATGTATGCTGATTTAAATGAGAAATAAATAATTCACTTGAAGGAATTATGGTGGCCATTTATATAAGTGTTGACGTTAATCCTGGTGACTTGCTCAGAGAGAGAGTAATGAACTTCTAACAGCTGTAAAAATGCATTAAACCAAATTGAGGCTCTGTATACATGGTGTATTATTAGTGCCGGCAACCGGACTGCGAGTGCAGCGGTGGTTTGTGTGTTATAAATGTGCGTGCTTGTGCTTATGTCATTCACAGATGCTTGCTACTGTGTGCTCATCTGTGACAGTTCCACTTTATAACTTATGAAATGTGCCGTTTTTGGTTGTGCTTGGACTTGTTTTAATCACAATGCTGCAATGCAAGTAACTATGTGGCATTTCCCACATTCTGTTTATTACTTCATGAAACATAAGCGAAAATGATAGCTCCGCTGTTACACATCTTTGTCGCGTTTCGTTTATTGCGTCATGAAACAAACAAAATATGGGAAATGCCATTGTTACTTACAGCAGATGACTAAGACCAACCCTAAAACAACGCAACACGGTGCAGAGATGTTGAAATAATCCTCACAGAGCAACATGAGCTTGGCTCTCACTCACACAGGCACGATGTTTATGTGCACACGCACTGTCACTTGAGACTGCATGAGTCCTTGCCTGAAGGAAAGATGCTGCAGGCAGTGCAAGCAAATAAACTAACACATTATCGCGATTATAATTCCATTATCGTAGTGATAATAATATTTTGATTTTCCCAGTTATCGGCCAATAATATATTGCCCGCCGATATATCGTGCATCTCTAGAAAGAAATGAAGGTGGTTTCTTACCCACTGATGAGCGGTAATAGTCTATTATAGAGGCTTGTTTTTGGCCCTGCTCCTGCAGTGAGCTCTGAATGCTGTTGTAGCAGTTCTCCATGCGCTGGGCGAAACTTTGCTGGACCTCCCCATTATGAAGCTCCACATCCTTTTTCCGCTGCAGCTTAGCATGGAGACCACTGACGTCCTGTGTGCTGGCTTCAGCCGTACTTAACAACTGGGGGCGAGAGAATTAGTTAGGGTGATGTTTGATTGAAGCCAAAGAAAAAAAAAAAAAAAGGAACATTCTGATCACCGTTAATATTTTACTGGTCAGTCAAAACAATAAACCAACCCAACAGCACTCATGCGTTACTAATAGGGCTGTCGCTAGGGGTGTAAATTGGCAGTTTCATCTCGATACGATCTTGTATCAATTCTCTAAGCCAACGATCCGATGTTTGCCGATACCTCAACATCTGCCACGACACGATTTTGATTTGATTCCATTCAGGGGTCTGTGGTCGATATTACAATATTATGTGCCCATTTTGCACAATCAATTACATTTATTGTCAAAAATGCAACCAAAATATAATTTTAATATTTTGAGCTCTCTGAAAAGTGCAAATCCAATATCCACACTGGGACATCCACAACAAAATAAGGTACTTCAGGTAATACAGAAAAAAAAAAAAAAGTCATACATATAAAAGGTGCATCTTAAAATAATAATATATATATATATATATATATATATATATATATATACACACACACACACACACACACACACACAGCGATCTTTACACATCGTTGGATAATTGATCGATGGATTGTTACACCCCTAGTTGTCACGATATCAGAATTTCAGTAGTGTACCAATACCAGTGAAATTGAACAGTTTTCGATACCAATTTCGATACTACAGCAAACATATGCTTATATGGTAACGGTGGCAGTGGTGGCTCAGCGGTTAAGGCCATGGGTTACTGATCAGAAGGTTGGGGGTTCAATCCCCAGCACTGCCAAGATACCACTGTTGGGCCCTTGACCCTATCTGCTCCAGGGGCGCCCTGCACTCTGACCCCAGCTTAGCTGGGATATGTGAAAAAAAAAAAAAAAAAAAAGAATTACTGTATATGTGCAAATGTGTGATAAATACAATTATTAAACAAATGCATGTTTCCTTCAAGAATTTCTCAGTTAAGTATGCATTTATTAAGTGTTTTTAAGTAGGGCCCTACTGAAATCGGTTTTATTTTTTCCTAAATTCTGTTTCCCTTTTTTCTTCTTCTTCTTAAAATTCCATGTTTTAAAGTTTAATTTTTTAACCAAAATAGTGTCTAATCAAATTAATTCCTAAAATATTACATATTATTATTTGTCACACGTCTAGCTTTTATTTTGATGTGTGTTTTTGACGGAAGCTTCACACCTTCAGATAAACAGTTTGCTGTGATAGAATTATATAAATATATAGTCTACATTTTTTGGGCGCTTTACAGTGATAAATGCTCTGCTCTGTCATCTCATACAATGCGCACTATTCTCAATGGCATGATTCCAGTGAATGAGCGGTCTGCTTCACACATTCACTTTAAAGCACGCAGCTCATGCAGACTTAGATTGCAGCCTTTCTTGGTTTATTAAATCACACTAGGACATATCACAAATTTAACTTAATTGTGCATTCCTTTTCTTTCTCAAATGCGTCAAATTCTTATGGGAGCATTTGGAAGCATTCTTGTGTCAGTCAGACAGCGCACAGGTATTGAATTGAGTCAGGACTACCAGTACTGCCCAAACACTGGTACTGTGACATCTTTTATATTTTGGTATCAACTTGGAACCAAAGTACTTTTGTCATAGTTACTAATATACTTACTTAGAGTGAGCAGAATTTGTCTTAAACAGGAATTTAGCCCAAATAAAATATTAGAAACCCTTTGACGGTCCATTTATTTTGCCATCTTAGCCTCCCCACCTGGTCAACAGTGCTGTAGAGTTGGCCCTCATTGCTCTGGAGCTGTGCAGTGATGTACTCTTCCTGAGTGAGGCGGAGCCTGGTCTCTGTTAGGTCTTTGTGAACCTCTTCCAGTCTCTGGTTCTTGTCCTGCAGGTCCTCAGTGCACTGCTCAAGTTTCTGCTTACTGTCCGTGAACAAGTCCAGTATCTGCAGCAACAACAACTGCATCAGACATCTAACACACAGTGCATTGACATCACATACTTAAAAGGGGAAGTTTGCTGAACTTTGTACAAAGCAGAAGTAGAATTGACTTCAAAAGATGCTAACCCTCTTGAGCTCCTCCTCTGCAGCCGTGATCTGCTCGGTGTATTCTGTAATCTGCTCTTCCTGACACACCAGTTTACTGTTAATACTCCTGCAAATGTGCAAACAATGTAAGAATGTTCTATTAAAAGTTCTACAGTGTTCTATTAAATATCTATGCAGTTCTATAAAGTAAATGTCAACATTTCAGATGCAATTTGACAGAATATTTTTGTCATTATGTTCCACCAATAAAAATGGACAAACTCAGTGAAAAACAAAAACAGTAACAATGTTGCACACCATATAATTTAATTGTATGCAACAAATATAAACAAGCAAAGCAATTACAAACAGTGTTACATTCTAGTGCTGGTAACATTAACAGTAACACTTTTGTAATGCTGCTTGTCCAGTCAAATTAGTGATTTGGAACCAACTGTTATAAAATGATTTATAAAGCACATATAGAACTCACTCATAGTTATCAACTGAGAGGTACACTCCATGTTTGTCACGGGTGGCAGCCAGATCTCGTTTCAGACGCTCAATCTCCTCTGTGTATTCCTGGAACATTTCAAAAAGTATTGGTAACTAAATGCAGACAATGTAGAAATGTTTGAATATCAAGAAAAAGTAAATACAGATAATTCCCAAGCTATTAGTGAAGAGACTTGCCTTGATAAGTGTTCTCTTGGTCAGTTTCTGGTTGACCTCTGGCTTGTTCATGATATTCTTGGCCCGGTTGGCATAGTCCAGTGTGCTCAGCGTTTCCTACAATTAGAATATAAAATCAATATTCTTGAGAGATCCAGATCTAGAAAACCTAGTCTAACAGGGCAAGGCATACCTCAAGATTAATGGAGGCAGGAGAAACGGTGGCAATGATGGAGGTTTTGGTGCGTCCTCCCAGGGAGTCCTGCAGTATGCGGGTGAGCTTGGACTCTCTGTAGGGCACATGAGGCCCTCTCTCCACCAGAGCCTTGATGACCCGGCCCAGAGTCAGCAGAGACTGGTTTATGTTGCCAGCTTCACGTGCCCGCTTATCCACAGCACCAGATCGCCCGATGTTCTCACTACCTGCAAGATCCACCTAAGCATAGAGGAAATGGGCGATAAACTTAGGACGCAGAACTGGAATTTGGTGTATTCCTCAGCCTGTGGAATTTTACATGAGAAAAACTGAATTGAAAAGATTGAATTGACTCACCAAGTTCAATTTTCCAATTTTGACCAGCTCCTCTCCATCTAGTGTGATCTCCTTCATGTGAATAGTCACAGAGAAAACTGAGTGGGATCGACTGATGGAATCAAAGGAGAAGAGCGGGGTTACAAACACAGTACTGTTATGCATAAACTTGACTTTCTGTCTCTCTCTGAAGCACATCATTAATTGGGACGCTGGGATCCCGTGTGATTACCTGGAATAGGCGTTCATGAGCGTGGAGGCCGTCTTTCTCTTGGCTGCTCCTCTCTCCAGGATCTGATATACCTCATTCTTGTTATGCACTGTGATCTCCTCCAGACCTTTAATGACCACACCTCTCTGACAAATATGCAAACAGAACAGTTACTCTCATCTTAAAAAGATAGTTAATCCAAAAATGAGAATTCTCTCATAATTTACATGCCATGCCTCATGCCTTCCCAGATGTGTTTTTCTTTCCTACTTCTGCAGAACACAAATTATGTATTTGTTTTTAAAATATCTCAGCTCTGTAGGTCCATACAACCCAAGTGAATGGTGACCAACACTTTGAAGCTCCAAAAAACAGCAGAAAAGTAATCCATAAAACTCCAATGGTTTAATCAATGTCTTCTGAAGCAATCTAATCGGTTTTGGGTGAGAACTGACCAAAATATAACCCCTATTTCACTGAACATCTTGCCATTGCAGTCTCTAGGCACGACCATGATTTCAAACTCGATTACACTTCCTAGTGCTTGATGAATGTGCAGAACGCTGGTTGGCGCTAGGAAGTGTTGTCGAGCTTGAAATCATGATCACCAAGGAGACTGCTGATGTCAAGATTTTTGAAAAAGGATTTATATTTTGACCTGTTCTCATCCAAAACCGATTAGATCATTTTTAAGACACTGATTAAACCACTGGAGTCTTATGGATTACTTTTATGCTACTTTTGTACATTGTGGAGCTTCAAAGTTTTGGTCTCCAATCACTTGAATTGAATGGACCTACAGAGCTGAAATATTCTTCTAAAAATCTTAATTTGTGTTCTGCAGAAGAAAGTCATACACATCTGGGATGGCATGAGGGTGAGGAAATGAGAGAATTTTGGGAGAACTATTCCTTTAATAAACAGAGAAAAATATAAGCCAGGTTTCAGAACAAACTGAAATTGCATGGATGAAACAAAGTACAGCAAATGATCTAAAGAAAAAAAAAAAAAATACTTTGTTTCTGGGATCATCAAATAGTTGTAGTCTCTCTGTGACATCAGGAGCAGGGCTGAGCAGGTCAAACAGTTCCTCATTATAGATTTCCAGGAGAGACACCTTTACAGAGAACTCTGTGCCATTACTGGACAGTTTCTCAAAGATCTGATGAAGAGTTCTGGGGATGATTCCAGCCAAAGGGTCCTATGGGGGGGGGGGGGGGGGTCATTTTATTATAGTCCGTAATAAAGTATCATTAGTACTTACCATAACACACATCATTTACATAAAACATCTTACATAGCATACATGTTTGCATTAAAGGTGCAGTAGTTACTAGGTAGCAAAACCATTTAAAAGGTCCAAGAGACTAATTACACTTTTGGTGCAAGAAACCTTGACGATCATGAGTGGGCTCAGATAAACACCAAATACAACACATACTTAAAAACATAAAAGAATACAGATATTGAGGATTTGGCCGTTTTAATGAGCCATCAAACTGGTCAGTGTACTTTATTGGAAGCAGATAGAACTGGCAAACTTGAACTCAAACATTACCTCTTCCCATGTAAATTCTGCATTGGGTGACCTCTCGCCCTCCATTGTGAAGGTTTTCCCTGTTCCTGTTTGCCCATAGCTTTAAAGCAAACAAACAAAATCGTTTTTAAAAATCAGCTGAAATGACACATAAGTAGACTCGAATGATCAGATATTTCAAGAAGCACTAAAAGCTACTCACGCAAAGACAGTACAGTTATAACCCATGATGACCTCATCTAGTATGGGGCACACCACACTCCTGTACACATCAATTTGTTTGGCAGAAGGACCGAACACCTAAACCATTAAAAAAAACACAAGACACATTTTATGAACAGTACTGAAAATTAAAAGCTGGGGGGGGAGGGGGGGGAACAGGCCAAAGCCTCACCATGTCAAAGGTGTATGATTTCCTGGCTGATTTGTCAGTGATGCCTGCGGTCCGGACCGTAACCTCTTTTCGGTTCTGGTCACATTCGACAACTGTATGAGAGGCAGATTTACGCTCCACTGTGTTGAATGGTCTGTGAATTGAACATCAGACATGAAAATAACATCCATGTACACAGAGACTTCAAAAAATAAATAAAAAAATTAAATAAAAATTAACATTTTATTTTAGTGAACTTGGTCAATGTCACATTATATTGTGCAACATATTAAATACTTTTAAACCTCACTCTATATATGCATAAGTAGGACATATTTACCATAGTTTTGAAATTAGAAATAAAATGACATACCTGCATCGTACAACCACTTGAATATTTCTGCCTTTCTCATCTTTTTTGGCCGCTGGTATCTGAGATGATGCCATGTTAAAAGGGCGTCTTTTACTCTCCAGATTTGAAAAAGCCCTTTAAACTTAACCTGTAAAACAAATGCAAAATACAAGCAGGTAACAACGAGTAGCGTTTATAAAAGGCTTTAAAACATTAGAACCTATTACAAACCCGTTAGACGGATCATGTCAAGCCTAAATGGCGCCTAACAAAAAATAAACAACGAAAACAACAAGCCTCTAGGGCTAATACACAACTGTCATGTACACGTACCTTTTAATTGATCTCCTTTAAAAGTAGACCAAATAAGACACAAACGTCGTTTAAAACTCTCCAGAAATGTAGTTTATTTCAGTTCAGTCTCTGTATGTAAAGCTCCAACTTCGGGTTTTCACGAGCAGCAGTTAGCTTACTTTGAATATTGCGCATCTGCAGCTTTAAGCCAATCAGAAGAGAGAATGTTCTCACCCTCCTCCTCATTGGCCTAAATGGCAGAAAACAGGAGCTGATGCATCACGGGAATGTGAAGTTTTTTAAAATAGTGCTGGATGAAGGAAATATTTATATGCTCACATTTAAATGGATAAATTAAGAAATTGCTTTATCTTGGCACTACTGCCGTGTTAATAAAGGTTCTGTCAACACTGAGAGACAAATTTTATAAATTGTGATGAGTTTAATTTTTTTTTGTAAATAAATATAAATAATCCGATAAAGAATTTATATTATGTGAATATTTCACTGCGACAGTTTATGACTTTAAACCAAACTAATTTGTTATTATATTTTGTATTATGTGTAGTATAAGTCTTCCTTTACGAAGCATTTTATGCTAATGCATTGCTTCATTATTGTTTTATTTGCACAGTGAATTTTTTTATTTATTTATTTATTTATTTATTTATTTTGCTTTACAAAAAAGATTGTCCTTCAATATCATTTAGGCTTATTATATTAATTTTATACCAGATTACACTAAAGAGTATAGCAACGGGAAGTGTGATCCTGCTTCTCTTTTGTCAGCAGCATCTTTTGCTTGAAAAATGTTGACGGCTGTAGTTCCCAAAATTACCTCAACATGGAGTCAGCAATTCAATAATTTTTACGATGACGCTTAGAATATCAAAGTGCTTTGCGAAGAAATTAAAAGTTAAATAAACGTGCAAAAATAATATATATATATATATATATATATATATATATATATATATATATATATATATATATATATATATATATATATATATATATATATATAAAATAAATTCCAATAACAATAACAATACAGCCACCAAATCCAGTAATATATCTATTTCCATTTATATCCCATATCCAGTAATAATGCTATTACTACTACTACTACTACTAATAAAAATAATAATTATTATTATTATTGATGATGATGATGATGATGATGATGATAAATAATAATAATAATAACAAACATGTAGAGCATATTTAATACATGTAGACCATTTTACTGAAGAATTTATTAAAATAATTCCATTGAAGAACACTTTAATAATTCTAATTAATAATAATATTAATTATTAATAACGAGTAATAATACTCGTAAAATATCAACGTACTTTACAAAGAAATGAAAAGTTAAATAAAGGTATACAAATAATAGAATCAAAATAAAATAAATAACTATACAGCTGCAGCAAAAAATAAAAAAATAAAAAAATAAAGTAAAATAAAAAATGAATGAATGAATAAAAAAATACAATTCACAGAAAGTTCAGCAAGTATGTCTTTTTCAGATTTTTTTTTAAAGGCTATTTAGAAATATCCTTTATAAATATGTGCAAATTCTCATTTATTTTGCAGTTACATTTATTAGTCACTGAAAGTGCGGAATAGAGGGGGCTTTTATTTTAAAGAAATATAAATAATTCATCAAATATTTATCTCCAGTGACCATTTTGAAATAACGATACCCAATATAAAATACAATACAATGCTCTGTTGACTCCTTTTCATTTCCGTTTAGTTAAGCGTAAATAAGTTTGGGCTTTTATATTAAAGAAATGTCATGTCTCAGAAAAGGTTGCGTTCTCATTGTCGCTGGCTTCACACGCATGCAGCAGTCTGACAACAGCAGCAGTAGGGAATGGGGAGAGAGAGGGGGGCACCGCACCGTTTAACAAGAGACTTTTCAGCACAACGTGACCAATAAAACAATTCACCATCGGTGAGCACGAGCCTCTCTCTGCAAAACAACACACGCACACACTCTGATCGCTTGTGTTTTTTCTTTCGAGATCCCGAAATAATCAATAAAAACAACCAAAGCTAACACGAGCTCGCGTGCTAATCACTCGGGCCAAATGTGCTGTGACATTTCTGACCAACGTGCATTCGTTGTAAACCGTTTGTACATGAAGTCCGTGTGAGTGTAAATGAGATATGAGGTTCATTTATTGGACTGTTTAAGTCTAGTATAACAATGCATAGTGTGTTCTTATTGAATGACGGTGTCTTTTTAGCTGCACGCGTCTGTTAGCTCCCTTAAAAACTGATGCACATGGCAGATGCATTGACTAATAGTACAGCTTCAGATCCTGTGATGTATTTCAGGTTTAACGAATTGTATTGGGAACGCAAGAATCACGTTTGTATGATGCATTAGATTTAAGGGGCCTCGGGTGTGTTGCTGGCTCTTTCCAAGGCCAAGGTCGCAATGAGGCCTAACTGATCTGCATGAATCATCATCTGTAGAGTATACTGATCAGAGTTTAAAAGCTATTGATGCGATATTTATGGTGAGTGTTATGCACCTAATATTTGCTCAGTGGAGTCGTACTGGAGGACATTGGTTTTCATCAGCTTGGCAGGGTGATTTTGCTTGTGTGGCATCTGGAATGATTTAAAAGGTTTTATGTTTTCCTTTTTTGTGTGTGTGTGTGTGCTTTTATTGAACTGATAAATGTTTGAGGTGATGCACCCAATGCCAAATTATTTAGGTCATATTTATGTGTAATCATTTGAAGACATGGTTAGGCTTAGGCCTGTTTTTTATTTATTTATTTGTTTATTTATTGCATTGCAGCCCTGTTATTATGATTGTGTTAAAAAAAAGCTACTGTAGCTCTATTATTATTATTTATATTTTTGACTGGAAAATTGAATTATAAAGAGCAAGATAAGTGCAGACATCACAAAGACAATAAATCAAGATATTTAACTTTTAGTGATGCCAGGCACAACGTGCAGTTAAATGGTTTAGTGCAGAATTTGAGGTTTACCAAAACAATAGAAAAAAAAAAAAAAAAAAAAATTCCCAGAATAAATAAGGCCATGAAGATGGCACTCACGCACTACATTTCATAATGTTCAAAATTGTTGTTTCACTGTTTTAAAATCGTGCCAGCTCAACTGGCAAGTTTGCAAGTTGCCTACTGCTGTATATCATTAGAATATTTCACACTTTTGAACACATGCTCTGCAAATGCTGTAGCCCTCTAAATCAACAAGTTGCTTTCTACAAAATAAAGTGACAGTAATGTAAGCAAAATGAATTATTGATGAGAATCCTTGGGTGCATGTGAGCCGGAGGTTATAGAGACCTGCTCTTTATTTTCGAGGTCAAATCAGGTGACCTGCTGGATAGGTTGGTCTGAAGGGCTCTTTCATGTGACAA